>NC_091934.1:30730888-30868388 GCF_041260155.1 Ptychodera flava | reverse complement strand
CATCCATCCATCCATCCATCCATCCATCCATCCACCCATCCATCCATCCATCCATCCATCCACCCATCCATCCATCCATCCATCCATCCATCCATCCATCCATCCATCCATCCATCCATCCATCCATCCATCCACCCATCCATCCACCCACCCATCCACCCATCCATCCATCCATCCATCCATCCATCCACCCACCCATCTATCCATCCATCCATCCATCCATCCATCCATCCATCCATCCATCCATCCATCCATACTTACATACATACATACATGAGGGTAAACGCACACAAACATACATGCGTAAGAACATACATACATACATACATACATACATACATACATACATACATACATACATACATACATACATACATACATACATACATACATACGCAAGAGATAGATGGAGACAGGGATATAGACAGAGAGACAGACAGACTGACAGACATACAGGCAAGTAGATATAGATAGATAGATAGAAAGATAGATAGATAGATTTATAGATAAATAGATAGATAGATAGATAGATATATAGATTTATAAATAGATAGATAGATTTATATATAGATAGATTTATAGATAGATAGATAGATAGATAGATAGATAGATAGATAGATGGATAGATAGATGGATAGATAGACAGATAGACAGATAGATAGATTGATTGATTGATGGATAGGTGGATGTAAGATCGATGGACTGACACGAAAGATCCTGTCCGACGAAAACGAAAAACAAAATCAAAATTATTGCTAGGTAAAAGGCTAATGTTGATTACTTTGGAATTTTGTCGTCGATAATGTTACTGATTTATTTGTAAAATCCAAGGCAATCGCTTTCGGTTTTGCCTTTGATGTCTTGCAGTGATGTGTCTACGGTAATATAGAACAAAGAAATCTTGGCGCCGTGGAGTACACACTACACGACAATATTGATATAGATAGGTCGGAGTTGACGTTTTGACTGCGACTGGGAGGATAATGAATATGGTAATTAACAAGCGTCTTCGAAATGAAACAACATGCATTACACGGTGTTATTACTACGATATTTGCCCAGCGGCCGTTACGTACCTATAAGGATTAGGAGAGCGTGTATATTTTACGACAGTTGAGTTACAAATAAATAGCCAAATAAGCTAGGAGTAGTCCTTTTATGTAGGGCTTCTCTCCTAAATGGCAGGGTCATGCTCGTTTAGAAACAGTCTTTTCGCACAAATAGGGACCTTGTGATAATGGATTGATGTATTCTGTCGTCATTGCACGACTTTGGGGTTCTAGGTCACGTACCGGCTCAAGATCGCCCCATATCAGTTCCGTCAGCCGGTAACGGAAATTTACCTGCTACAAGAATAATGCGCCCTGTCATGAAATGGACAAGGTTGTCTGTGATTATATCCGAATTTGGCGCGAGTGTTTGAAATATAAATGCCCTTTACGTCATAAGGTACTTTGTGGGACGGTGCAATATCTGCGTGCGCGGTCTTTCTCGCCTCACGAGAAAAGTCTTGACCACGGTGTAGTACGTGTCATGGACGGGCATTGATTATCAGCTTCCGCAGCTGCGCCATACAGATCCCGTCTTATTCTCAGAGTGCCGTAGGTGAACAGAGAAAGCACCCCACCATGCATCAAAACTAATTCCCGTGTTGCATTGCGACCCATTAAAACCAAAATTGCCTCAAGGAATTGACGTTCTTCTGACTTCGCCCTAAAACTTCGCATGTTAGCCATTCTAACGGAATACAAAACCTTTAGTCAGGCTATGGAAAAAAAATCGATATTTTATCTCTTAAAATAAATTGCGAGGCAAATTATTGCGTCGATTTTCAGCAATCGCTTAGCCGTTTTTTATGCAACACAAAACACCGAGCAATTCAGATTCTGAGAAAAACACGTCATTCGCGTCGTAAGAATTAACAGATGTTTGCGTCACTTAAAGTCGGATAGCGGTAAGGAAACTGGATTTTAAGACGAACGGATGATACAGCCCTCGGATTGACGTCTGTCATTGTCCACTTGGCATTGCATGCACACTTTCTAGATCATGGGAAGATTATGAGATCGGAAAGAAGGTATCTTGGTCTCATGCATATATACTTAGCTTGAGTTTTTCTGCTAAAAGGTGTGGGAGACCATATCAGAGATCGTCAACTTGATTATCACAGAGACGTAAAACATAACCGTAGCATTTAACTCCCTTTTCTTGCATTGTTTCTTGTCGGCTCTGACAATTTGTATAAGGAGTATTCCTTTCTTTACTTCCGAAAGTATGATCAATTGATTCTGATGTAAAGCTAATGAACAACCCGCGCCTGTAAATACGCTGAGAATAGCTATAGCGTTAATCCCAATTGGTTGCAGGTTAAATTAAGGTAGAACGTCCCTCGGGGACAGACATTCGGACTCTCAAACTTTTACAATTCTTTTCTGTTCTAGCACTTGTGGGGGTTCATTTTAAAGCCCTTGTTGTAAGAAAACTTTTCACCGGCTTTCTTAGTTTTTTCAAAATTCGAAAATTTTATTTTTCTTTCATAGAGTTAACACAGGGATGTCGGCCATTTTGAATTTTAAATATCGACAAATCTTGGGTTATTTATTTCTCTAGTAGCAAAATTGCACGGTGACCCCCGATTTTTATTCTTGATTTTGAAAGAGAATAGTCTAAGTTTTTCACTTTCGAGGCGCATACTACCTTAAGCCAAAAATATGCCGAGTTTTGTGTAACATAAATTTCTCCGTCAATTTGGTGTTGGTTTGTATCGCTATTGTTTCCGAACATATCTTGTAAGTACGTCTGCAGTCTATGATTGTGGGATACTCCTGAAGTGAAAACATCATTTTAAAAGGCGGCACAGTGCGATCACACGTGATGTTGAGCTGTTTCAACTATAATCACGCGGGATTTGTCGGCAAGTGGATTGAGCAAGTGCGTGTTTGCAGGTTGTTTGTCGTCGCCCTTCATCGTTGGGGCGTTAGCGGTATGTTCAAATTAATTGTTATTACGAAGGGAAAGGTGTCTCCATCGTACGAAGACTGCCTAAGTAGCCGTTCATCATCGTTTCAAAGTTTGTTTTCTTGGACTCTTGACCCAGAAAGTACACTAATAAACTAGTGCCATGTTAATAGACCCCATGATTAATAATACGCGGTAATATTATCGAAAAGCCTGCTGGGAAAGAACTGGATACGTCATACTTCCATTACAGTCAAAGAAAACCATGTCAGGACACAGCGGGATGTATCTAGAAAATAAAAGTGTCCAGTTTGGGGGTCGACCATTAGATTTCAAGGGTGGTCAAAATAATAAAATAATAATAAAAAACAGAAATTGCGAGAAAAAATCAGCTGCATATATTATTCTAAGACACGCGAAAGTCGGACGAAAGTGAGAAACTAGGGGTGGGGGAGTATTGCATGGAATGAAAAATCTGAAAGATATCGTCATAAATTTATTTTCGACATATTGGTCACACCCTGCCACATTCTAATGGTTTATTCCCTGGATGGAGAATTCATGAAATGTATATTCGCACGCGCGACGGGATCATTTTTCAATAGGAACCATGTCCCAAAGACGTGTACTAAATAGGATGGCTTTACAAACACAAGAAAAATCACCCTGGGAGGCTACGTGCCCGTTGCTATTTCTTATCTCATTTTTCAACTTTCCGATGTTTGCTAATAATTTCAGCATCAACTCGACACCTTAGGGCCAACTATGAACCGCGTACTGCGTATTGGAACTTAAAATAAGCATGATAGAGACAGTACAACAGGATAGGTCAACGATTTCCATGAACTCATGCCTGTTGGAGGGAGCCACTGTTCGGGATTTCTGGGACAAAGCTCCAAAAAGACATCGATTTTCAATACAAGAAATAGGAGCATAGACTATAGTGATACTTTACAAAAGCATATGTTACAGGAAACTGTCTTAAATAATAGATATATTACCGTTGATGCAGGATCTTAGTCGTTGACGGAAATCCATCCTGGGTAATTTTGCCAATCATACGAGGAAACCATCCTTGCTCTCATGAGAACTATAAAGCTTCTCAGCACCATAAAAATTTTTAGTGACCAATAAAATCTTGAAAATAAGAGAATCCTTCGTGCACCATATATAAAAACTACAATTCTCTCCTCCCGATGTGATATTAACTTTCATGACTATTTTCCGTTAAGACTATCATTATTCCCATAACAGAGAAAACAATGTAGCTTAATTATTCCCTTGTGACAAAAACGGAGGAAAATTAATTCAAGCGATAACACGGCACCGGAACTATTGGAGTGTTTGAGAACATAACAGAATCAAATTTGCTGAGATCTGGTCGGAATTCAAGTCAACATAGTAGAATTAGATCAGAGCATAACGCGTGCCAACTATCAACTCGCACAACTACGCAGTGTCTGAACACGCAACACAGATAAAGAGACTTGCAACAAGTTCATTTTCCACAATAGTTATCTATAAAAGTTCTCTGCGCCCATCTTATGTTTAACGTTTAGAGTTCAAATGTTTATTGACAACCGACTCACTTAATCGCGCGGCCATGAAAATTGCCTTTTTGCACGCAAGGGTGGAGTTGCCGTATACAGACGGAGCGAACTTCGACGATTGCCTGCCTATGATTACCTGGCTTGTAATCTATTGGACGTCCGTTTCGCCAGACTTGTTTTTAAAAGCCCGATTTAAAACTAAACGAGCAGCAATTTCATCGCGAACACAATGCTGATGCGCGGTGGCCAATCTTCGTGAATCCCGTCTTGCGGTGACATGCACAATCGCTGTAATGCAGCTTAGGTAATGTTATTTGTCGATAAAGCGATTTCGTCGACGACGAAAATTGCATGTCTAACCAATCGTGGAGCTAATAACCCCTTTCTCGTTTCTTCTTTATGAACTGTACCTAGTCTATCGGAATTCACTCACTGTGACTTATTCTGACTGACGGCTTCAAATGTATCAGTTGTCAGGGGTAGTATGAGCGCAGATTAGCTGAAATTCGCCCTGGGGTAGGTGACCTCCATTTGGCATGATCCGTAACATGGAACGCAATCTACCGATCGAGGTCGTTTGCATATCTGTAGGTACTCTTGTGAAAATAATATGGTTATAAAGCGGGCGAATGACTTTCCGTAAGGATTTGCGCACATCCATCCTGCATTCGTTTTACGTGCATATTCGGGAAAACCAAAATGATTGCATGTGTCTCGAATGTCCGAGGAGTAGTTTTCTCATGTTTGAGTGTCGTGAGAAGCGCCCTCTGTCCCTCTCTATCTCTGTCTGTCTCTCTCTCGCTGTTTCTCTCGCTCTGCCTGTCTGTCTATCTGTCTCTGTCTCTTTTTTTCTCTGTCTGTGTCTGTCTCTTCTGTCTGTCTCTATGTCTCTCTGTCTGTCTCTGTCTCTGTCTCTTTCTCTCTCTGTCTCTGTCTGTCTATCTGTCTGTCTGTCTGTCTGTCTGTCTGTCTCTCTCTCTCACACACACACACACACACACACACATACAAACAAACACACTTCAGTAAATCTATAACAAATTTCCCATTGATGTTATATGTTCTTGATAGTTCAAGTTGGTTAGAACAAGTGCCACAATTTCCAAATTAATTTCATATTCAATGCAAGCTAGACACCGAAGAAATAACCAAACGTATCATAACACGAATTTTACCAAGTCAAGATACACGTATTCTTCAATATGTCAGAGAAATTTGAAAGTACACACGCTATTTCAAATAAAGCGGACAACATTCAGACGTCCGATTATCTGGTCGTAAAGTGGTTTTTTCTGTGTTGCGAATTATTGATTTAAGGTCTAAGTTCATTGACCTGCCATAAAGTCACAGCCCGACAAATTTTATTGCTGTATTACCAAAAGTGCAATAAAGGCGTGCAATATTGTACTGAATTATTTAGGATGTTTCAGCCAACAAGATGGACTCATAAAAAAACATATTGCAATTTCAAAATCATCTTATTATGGTGCAGTCATTTCGCGCAGTGATACATGTAGTTACGTTTTGTATGTGCATAACTTGACTGGCACTAGCAAGAGGCGAATGAATTCGATGTACTTGTTAACCGCTGAAAGTGGACTGACTGTAACGGAGAAGGACGCACTGTTGTTCTGTAAAAGCGTTCATCCACAGCCGATAACGGTGCGATTTGTCAGGCGCGTGTTTTCTTCCCAGTTCGGCCATGCAGCAAGGCGGTCAGCACCCGAGGGGATTAACGGTGCGCCGTGCCTGCTATTCATCGGGATTGGATTCATTTATTCTGTCACCGTTTGTGGCCATTATGGGAATGCTTGCGTCTGAGAAGAAATGTGATAGAATTTAAATTACCTAATTTGGGGATTTTATCGATGGAAATGCGATAATCAAATGGCGTAAGGTCTGTACATGCCACCTTTCTACGTCCAAAAGGGTTAAGTTATGAGACTCTGTACTTTAGCGGTACAGCCCTATGAATATTAAAATGTAATGTAACAAGGCGCCTAGGGATTTCAGCTTACTTGAAAAAAGTTGACTACAAACTCCCGAGTCATGAATATGGACACTTAAGCAATTTTCCCCAACTCTGTGAAGGACGGACTGCAGATTAGGCAAAGAAAAATAAAAAGTTTGTTTCTCATCCTAGACATATTGCAAAGAATGATGCGGTGACGCGTTTTTTTCTCAATTTTTTTATTCTTCAATCAACAAGAAGGCGCACAAAACATGAAAACAACATAGGAATAAACGTAGAGAAAAATGCACGGCAATCTTGCTATATTTATTTTTGTATAGCAACAGTTCTGCGGTTTGACTTTAAGTGCAGCAATGCACAGTTTTGACAGCTTAATATAACAGCGACATATGTTTACAGTTCTGAATGGAATGTTAATGTCAGTTATTTTGTTTACAGTTCTGTTTTATACATCACTGTGTTATGCACTATCGTCGTGTATTTTTGCGTTTATTTATTTCCTCTTGAGTAGAAAAAGGTAGACGCGGTGGGTCTGAATTGACGCGCGCGAGGATGAGAAACAAAGTTTTTATTTTTCTTGGCCTTAGCAGTTTGAAATGATTTGGCTTGCGGTTTTGGATCAATTGACGGGTCGATTGGAAGATTTAAGTAGTGGTTAACATCTTGGAAGTGTTCATCAATAATGGGTAGCGTGCGATTGAATTAATTGATCCGTCAATTGATTAATCGATCGATTGATCGATTCATTGATGACTTTGATGCACTCGGACGGCTGGCTGGGTACCTCGAATGATCGACAGATTATTAAACTCGTCGCCAACTAATATCAATCAAAGCAGTCTGCTCTGTCAAATTTGTGAACTAAACCTTCAGCCAGTAACTGATATATGCATACCGGTGAACTTGCCTGTTCAAACCCGACAAGGGGGTGATGTATACATACAAAAGAAGATTGGTTCGCCCGGATGGCACTTTCAGTTAAGATTGAGCAAAATTCTTAAGAGTAGGAGCTATGAGCAGAGAACAAGGCGCGCGAGTATAGTTGTGACAATTTCCGAAGTTTTTTCAATTAATTCAGTGGGTCACGTGATTCTGTGATAAACATTCACGGCATGCCTTCTAAATCGGTTGATCGGACGTTCCACTCGGAGAACCGTCAAAGTCTCTGCTTGCATGCACTTTCCAATCACTAGCTATCTGCGTATTCGATTAAGAGTTAGTCCTTGCTGGCGACCCTTGAGATAACTGCGGTCGCCAAAATTAATTACTCTGGCAACAGCCCAACTGTCCCGAGGCGAACAGGGAAGATTTTCCGTCGATGTCTTCAAACTTGAGCTTTCTTGGCTTCATAGTGTACAAGTCTGATTTCTACTCGTATTGAACTTTCAAAGCCAGTTAATAGACGACACACGGTATGTAGCGTTGCTCAATGCCGACCATTTAAAACCCATCTGTGCTCGAGGACTTTCAAATTTCTACAATTCTTTTCTGATACCCTTGTGGGGGCTCATTTCAAAGCTCTTGAAGAAAGCAAATCTTTAGCCGTCCTGGTTTTACGAATATCCAAAATTTTATTTTTACCCCATAGAGTTAACACAGGGATGGCGGCCATTTTGAATTTGAAATTATCGCAAAATGTTGACGTAATTTGTTTCGCTAGTTCCAAACTTTGCGCTGTGACCCCTGATTTATATTGTTGATTTGATAAGAGAATGGTTGAAAGTTTCATTCAGGAAAGTTTCGGCAAAAGTTTAAGTCTTTCACTTTCGAGGCACATACTACCTTAACAGCGCAAAGGGCAATGTTCCCGTTCATTCCTAATCTGCTTAATATCGACCGCAATTTCTTAGCGTACTTCCTAAAACACGTACAAGCTCCAAAAATTTGGCTTGCCATGACAATGCATGTGTGTGTGAGTTGCTTTATAATTTGTTTACAATCGAATCCAAGTCCGGACAACAATGTTAATGTCAACAATCACAATGAACACAACGGTTATACAGCGTGTTATGACCGGCCGAATACCAGGTATTCGCATGCGTGGAACGAAACTCTTCAAAACAAGTTCCAAATACCAGTCACAGGGCCTTATAAGGTATGTTGTACAGGAAACACTTGCTAACGTTTTAAAAACAAGTCTTTTAATCGTAATCTTTCAAACAGAAAAATATTTACAGTAATGATTGGCACCACAGTCCAGCAGCGTTGCAAGTTGCCTCAAATCAAGAACTTGCCTCTGACTTTTTGCCGCCAAACTATACTTAATAATCAGCCTAAAACATATCTACTTGCCAAGATCATGTTGGAGGCCAATGGCCGGACATTTCACCTAACCATAACCCAAAGTGGTGGGTGGGAGTTGAGGATGTCCAGGGATGACCGTCTAGATAGTACTCAATCAACGACAATATTCCTCCTGTTTCTTTTTGTAGTGCACCAGTAAATTCGCAGAAACAAAATATATTAGTCATTTCCATTGCATGATATAGGTTTGTAATGATACGTTATTCAATATTATAAATTTGAGGATTTTATGTGCCTAAAAGAATCTTAACTTTAGCCTCTGTCGCCATCTCAAAACAATAATGAACATTTTTTTTCCTATGGCGTACAGGGGACACGCCTGGCTTTAACGCTTAGAGTCGCTCTGTAAATCGCTTCAAATGCTGTCAGGATTTTCGTACAGTACAGACGATAAATCCGGGGGAATATATACACGGGTGTTCTTGAAGATTTAGATGGGAAAGTCGTGTTCGTCCAGTGGCATGTATGTCTAAAGCGTTATCACCAAGTTAGGATGAGCTAAGCATCTGAATAGTTCAACCTAAACGGTGTATAAGAGACATTTCTGCAGTCAGCCATGGAATGTCTATCACGCCATTGGAGTAGGGTTGGCGTGTGACTAGACCTGTCACTAGGTCATCGCATGCCATCGAGGTGTTGGCCCACGGAATACGAGACATACACACCTTCCACAAATAGATTCAGTGATTACTTTTGCATTTGTATCAGGAATATAACACATGTGACGACGCTCCGTCACGTACCTTTTCTTGGCAAAACACCTTTTTCCTTCGTGTCTTCGAGGACTTTTTCTTTTTTGTATACAGTGCCTACAACTTTTTCTTTTTTTGTATACAGTGCCTACAACTTTAGTGATCTTATTTATTTCAGGGATAGGTTATACCCATATCTACCTGCGTGTGTACACAGATACGTACGTAGATAGATAGATAGATAGATAGATAGATAGATAGATAGATAGATAGATAGATAGATAGATAGATAGAAACATACATACATACATACATACATACATACATACATACATACATACATACATACATACATACATACATACATACATACATACATGCATGCATGCATGCATGCATACATACATACATACATACATACATACATACATACATACATACATACATACATACATACATACATACATACATACATACATACATACATACATACATACTACATACATACATACATACATACATACATACATACATACATACATACATACATACATACATACATACATACGGTCAACTCACTGTCGTTCGAGATAAGCGTGATACACAGCTAAATTGAATTTTAACGATGTCATATATTTGACCTTATTTGTTTGTTAATCAGCAATTACGACCCAGTACTGAAAATACTGTTTTACATTGATGACCGCCCTTGCAGCACGAAAAATTCAATGAGTACGTAAGTGTGCCTGAATAAATATCTCCCTTACCTACCCTTCATGATTATATTCCCGTTTTCACTTGGACTGTCAGTCACAATTGGAATGTTCAGCGTGCTATAGAATAACGCTTAATCGCATTTATCGAATTTGATTTCTCTACAAGCTATAAACCTCAGAAAGGAATAGGTGAATATGTGAATACTATATTGACATTTCCATCTTAAAATTTTTATTCAGCTCAGACTAGATTTAGCTTCTGCCCCGTACTCAATAATTACCATTCGACTGAAATATTCATAAAGATTCTTGCACAGTAACAAAATGAAATATTGTGACTCTGCGTGATTAAAATCCTTGGTATGCAAAACTGCAGTTGAACGTAGGGACCGTGAGGTCTAAAGCCAAAAGCTTATTGACCCGGGTCTGAGAACGCGGAATCTCATACTTGAGATGTTAAATGAATTATTCAGTCCTCAGATGCATTCCTGTCGAAGTGGTACCGAGGATCTATCGAGAAAATTGCATGAAGCGCGCCAACATTACTGAGCTGTTCTTAGTTACGTTACGACATCCGATCTCATGAAGGCTTCCGTGTTATCTTATTTTCTTACACTGGCATCTTTTCACGAATGAATCAAGAGAGAGAGGAGGGAGGGAGGGAGAGAGGGAGGGAGGGAGAGAGAGCACAAGTCTTGCGCACAGAGACACAAGTCGCGAAATTCGAGTTCAGATGGGCCTCAATTTTTACAAAAAGTAAAGGTCTTTGTGTATAAACCCAGAATAAAACGTATTGAATCCGATTACTGTCAGGTATTTTTGCCGTTGTTAGACAGCGATACGAGGAAAACCTCTTAAAAGTACATATACCTTTACCAATTATTAATGTAACGTTGAAGCAACAAATGACAACAGCTTCATCCTGAGGAAGAAATGATCACTTTCCGAGACAGATATACGAAACTACCCTGACATTTAGTTAATTCTAATGCTATCTAGGCCGCGCTCCAGGCTTGCAGCAAATCCATTATGGATCCATTATTTCTTAGACTTTCAGTACGGACCTTTCATTATTTTACAAATATTGTAAGTGTCATCTGCCAACTGTGTAATGCGCGCTTCTTTTTGTTGATTAAACAAAGAAAAATAGAGAGAGGGATAGAGGGAAGGAGGGAGGAGGGGGAGAGAGGGAGGGAGTCAGAGAGACACTGTGCAGACAGACAGACAGACAGACAGACAGACAGACAGACAGACAGACAGACAGACAGACAGACAGACAGACATGTTCAGGGATTCTAGCTGTCATAGAACGCGGATTTGCTGAGCAGGAAACGACATACCGTAAACCAGAGACGATATCAGAAAGTGATCGGCACTGAGAAACCCGGAGTTGTCTGCCAGAATTGATTTTTGTCGATAGTGTCAAAAACTGACAGAAATTCCTTAAACCTGTCAACATAAATTCCCTGATCTTCCGTGAACCCTACCGACAAGTAGCACAAATTTGTGGATGCGGTTTGTGGATGCGGCAGAGACTGTCGTAATTCGAGTCACTCCGCAGCTGTTTCCTCATCACACTCCCGAGGGTAATATGACCCCACAGCATTGCGGTTTAGTCGATTGGAGTTCTCGAAGGACGCACTCTGTCAGGCTTGCGTAATCGATCGTCGGATCGATTCGATCCCTCGATGGCGTTTTGTCAATATCAGAAAAGTTTATGACGTAATATTACGCCTAAAAGATGTTAGGAACGGGGGTAAATAGGATAGTGAGCTATACTGTTCCCATAGTTCAAGCAAAATTGCGCAACTAAACCTGTTCGCACAAATACAGTGATTTGTCTTCGCATCGGGCTCCATGGCAACTCAAACGTGTTTACTCCGAGCGGTTTCTCATTTTCATGCAACTTGTCCGGTTTCCCAGGTGATAGAATTTCCTTATTACCGGAAATCGGTGACTGAAGTCCACTATTGTACATTTCATAATGCGATAATGCTGCAAATATGTATTCCCTTCCTTAACGCAGAACGAATTATCAAACAATTAAATTTTATCGCTGAAATGACAGGATCGTGTGAAGCCTTGCTTTCATCTCTAAATGGAGATCTTTACAATTGAAAATTTATATTCCGTTAAAGAGTCCCGTTCAGTACCTATCAAGATTACTTGTTCGCTTTACAATGTCTTTGTGTACAGTCAAAAGTCATTAAACATTTTGAAGTCTTGATGCCATATCTATGTGGCTAATTAAGCGTGGCATATGCGTCTACAGTTACAATAGAGAAAATCTTCTCCATTGTGCGACGGACTGAAATGGACATTTCGTCAGTCAATCACCAAGTTCATTTCAATAATTGATTGTCGATCACGATTTTCACCAGATATGCCAATAAAAATGTTTCCGTCATAGAAACGTGCTGTTTGCCTCTTAATGAAGGCAAGGTTTCACAATGGCTATTAATCAGATTTTAGAATTAACTCTTTATCATTCCATGATCCAAAGTATTTTATTCAATGCCAAACGCGTTTCTAGAAGGATTTGGCCTCGTAGACTTAATAAACGAAAACATGTCCTTTGTTATAAAGAATGCAAGGGCATGCGCGCATCTCATCGGACAAGTTCAGAATTTTAGTACAATGTAGTTCACTGACCTTTGACCGTCCGAGGGCGCTATTCAACCAGCTCCTTTAATTAAGCAGTCCAGTCTGATGCGTTCTTCATGTTATGAAGAAAGAAGGTTAATTGATAAAAAGTATTTTCGACCGCGTTATCTATTCAAATACTGTCTTCAAGACGTTAAAGTTTGACGCATTGTATTTCAAACGAAGGATTTTGACGGGGAGAAAATTGAACTTCAGAAAATATAAGTAATTAGGAAAATTACATAAATTGCATAATTACATAAATTACAAATAGAGAGAACTTACAAAATCCAGTTCAATCCAGTTCAGTCCAGTACAATATTTGAGAAATAACCGAAAAAAATATATTAGGGAAAAAATGTTTTCACCTTGATTTCTAACCACTAAGAATCTTGGCTTATAACATACTGTATGATCAGATTGCATCTAATACATGGTCTCCCGTCTGGTTGACGTTGCCTCACTGCTTGATAAGACATGTGCAGTTACTCTGAAACCCCTGAACGTCTCAACATTCACCAGGCACTGCGGTCATTGAACCATGCGAAATGCAGAAAAAAAACAACAAGAAGGACGGAAAGAAAGAAAGATAGAAAGGAGATTTGATATAATAATTAACTCTTTTTGTGGTTGGGAATTTTTTGTCAAAGTCGGTTTTATTCATTTTGCCACTTATTGCAATAAAACATATTCAGGCAAAATACGATATGTCCGACAAGCAATCATTCGATATTGAGTTTCCTAATTGATTGAAAATATATAACTTTGCCTTTGATAGCTTTCAACTTTAAATGTACTCTCAGTGCAGTTTAAGATTTATCAACTGTACTTAACATTATTACCAACACAAGTTACCAGAGTTATTTGGCCTATCTACTGAATACGCATAACTTACATTGCATTTTCTTTCTGAAATGAAGAGCAAAGTGCCTTCAATTCGACTTCAGCGTCATATTGGCTACCTTTCCTAAACATGGGTTTTTTCAAATAAATACCATAATGACCGAGTACCATGCACCGTTTGAGCGGTTCAATCTCCCAGGAACTGTTAATGATATTGTGATTATTTTTGCTAAAACAACACATCGGGTTCCATATATACACACCTTTCTTAAAAAATACATTGGAATCTTTATATTCCATTCACGGAAATGATGAACGCGCGACGGGGACAAAAATTTTATTATCTCTCTTCTGACCTGCCACTTGTTGGGGTTCATTTTACAGCTCTTGATAAAAGGAAAAAAAATTCACCGTCTTGGTTTGTCGAAATTCGAAAATTTTATTTTCTTTCCCTATAGAGTTAAGACAGGAATGGAAGCCATTTTGAATTTTAGATATAGGGAAACCTGAGGGATTCGTCTGTCTAGTACCAAAGTTTGCACGGTGACCCCTGAGTTTTATTCTTGCTTCAGTAAGAAAATTGTCGAAAGTTGCATTCAGGAAAGTTTAAGCAAATATTTAAGTCTTTCGCTGCCGAGGCGCGTATTACCTTAAGCAGAATCAGAAGACATTTTGCTGTAGGTACCACACATTCTACATAGCGACCTATGGCAGTTGGAAGAAAAGCGGGTCCTGTGACCAAGTCGTTGAATTGAGCATTAAACAAGATTGGAAGTAATGCTGGAGAATATGTTCTATTAATTGCTAAAATGTATCAAAAGTGTTAGGTGTCCTATAGCTGCAGTGAAAGTTGCAATATTACAAATTCCTCATGAAAACAAGTGAATTACAAAAACAGAAAAGTAGATGAGCTTAAATTTGCTGATTAATCAATATTACTGCAATATCCTATCCTTCCAAATAAGTTCCAAACGTATTATTATTAACTTCAATGAAATAGCCTGGCTGTCCAATGAGAAATACTTTCAGACTTTGCTGTTACGTTGATTAGTTATGCTTGGAAGGTTTGAAGTCACGCGTTTTATCAAAATTAATGACGAATTAAAAAGTAACTCTCAGGTAAATATCTCGTCAACGCTTGGGTAAGCCTTACCCAAGATTCCAAAATGATCGAGACCAAGTCTATATACAAAGATTATTTCGAATCCCTCATCCTTGAGGGCCATTCGGATCACGGAGAGCGCAAAGCGGAGACTTATCAGCAGCCAGACTCCGAAGATTATACCACTTTCCAATAGCTTACAGCAGCGCATAATTGCGTCGAGGACGCCAGTAGCCGATTATTCCCAGCTAACTGCCGTGCTCAATCGTGGCGGGAGATCACACACGACCTTTATGACAGGCCAATTCCAGAGTGGATAAGAAAACCCACTCAATGCTTTACTGTTTTGATAAAAGGTAATATTCTTGTGGCGACTCGAATGTGGAACACACGAAATTACGGATCTCAGTAAGCTATCAGGCCTTTACAAAAAGTACATGAAAATTCGGAGCGGCGCTCAGTCCGGGCCGGGTTTGTTACCTTGGGTTCATTGAAGGCAACATATGTCAAGTTTGATAATAAGATGCAGTCGTTTCGTAACTGAAGACGTACATACATACACACATTTAAACAAACCTGCCTGTCCATCTCCCATACCTAACTACCTCAAATTCTCCACCAAAGTGTCACACCGCACTAAATTACACATGCCTTTCTGCAAATTCTGAACATTTTGTTTTTGAATCTGCAGTATTATGACAATTTCATCATAAAAACAGCAATGACAAAGATGATCCCTGCGGCGCAGAAAGTACGCCATTTAAACGTGCGACGCAGATTCCAATATCATAGTAATATAATTTAGACAATCAATCTCAACGCTCAAGATATTTTCATTTATGAGAGGGTGGAACTGAGGCGTGCCGTGTCTGAGAGAACGTTTTGAACGAACTTATTTTTAAGCTTCATTTAGCCTCTGACAATGCATGCCACGCTGGCCGACGAAAGAAACAGTTATATTTATGGTGGTGGTCGCTTGATATTTTCAAGTAGCCGGGTATTTATTATTCAGATAATAAAAAACACACTCATCAGCTTTAATTTTTTTTAGTTTATAAAATACCGTTTCATGTACAATGTATATGAGTAATGTCTATACTGTCAGTGTAGATGAGCGAACTCAAGTCCAGAGTAGAAATAAGTTATCAACAAAACAGATGCATATCATACACAATGCATGATGCTTATAGGGCTGAAGTATATATGTAATTATATCATACCGGTATATTGATGGTGCAAATACAGCGATCTGATTGGTCGAGACGCCAAAAGAACCGTGGTATATTGGCAATATACCACGGCTGGCATACGCGTGAGCTCTCAGCTTGAGCAAGGCCCAATTTATGACGTTCAACGCCAGAATTTCAATATACTAGCAATAAATCACACCCAGCGATGGTATACCACTCGATTTTGACCAGTTCACTTCATATATGCAATCGCTATCACTCGTGCATATATGTCGTGAACTGGTCAAAATCTCGCGGTATACCATCGCTGGGTGTGCTTTATTGCTTAATTATAGAATGCACCTCGAGGACAGATATTTGAGCTCTCAAATTTTGACAATTCTCTTCTAAGCTACCACTTGTGGGGGTTCGTTTAAAAGCTCTTTGGGTAAGAAATATTTTTACCGTCATAGTTTTTCGAAAATCGAAAATTGTATTCACCCGCCCCCAGAGTTAAAACAGAGATGGGGCCATTTCGAATTGAAAATATATCGGTAAACGTTATTTAATTTGTTTCCCCAGTCTCACTCTTTGCGCGATGACCCCTGATTTGTATTCTTGATAGGTAAGAGTATAATGGTTGAAGGTTTCATTTTGGAAATTCAGAGCAAAAATGATAAGTCTTTCATTTTTGAGGGGCGTAATATGCGCCTCGAAAGCGAAAGACTTAAACTTTTGCTCAAACTTTCCTCAAGGAATCTTGCTGCAATTCTTTTTCAAAATAAAGAATAAAAATAAAGGGTCACCGTACGAGTTTTGTACTGGAGAAACAAAGTCCCAAAGATTTACCGATATCTAAAAATTCAAAATGGCCGCCATCCCTGTGAAAAGTTTGATAGTCAAAATATCTGTCCCTCGAGGCGCATTCTACCTTAAAGGAGAAAATGTATATTATTTCTAGAACCACTACAATAAAAATATTATCAAAAGTTACAACAGCATATAGTTTCCGTTCGAGTAAACGCTCACTAACGAATAAATACTCGACTTCAATATACCTTAAAGCGTCAAGGCACGTTTCTTGGAGGCCAGTTTGAAAGAGATTGGTTCATGAGGGATCATCTCATAGCAGGCTGTGCGCGTGCTTTCTTTCTAGAACATAAAAGTATCAAATTTATTTAGATGAAAGTTACTGCGTAGATAATTTGCTTCGGCCTCGACGCGGAGACCAAATCTCGTTTTAGTGGACTCTGTCGGGATAAATTATCGTTTATGGTAGAGACGCTATTTACATGTACATTGCAAATAACAACGTGGCTTTATATTTTTGTAATCTTGTCATTTTATAGAACGGTTCATACAACATAAAGCATCGTCAGGCTCAACTTTGTTGGTGTAAGTTAATGTTGCACTATTTTAGTGTTGCTTTGCGCCAGTAAATTTGATCAGCGACGGGACACCTTTGAAAATGTCGGCTTACTGTGACGTCAGTCGGCTTTATAAGAGAATTCGTGTGGTGGAAGATATTTTGCACCTTAACCCACTGTGACGGGGTATGACGTAACCTGAGAATCTTACAAATCTAATACCGTCCAAATCGGGCTAAAATAAATGGCATTTGATTCACATGGCAAGAAAGGCTTAGTTTAAGACTTTGCCTAGCTTATCTAACCATAATTCTTGACGATTATTTCGCCAAAGTCGCGCGTCAGTGAAGAAGGCCATTCCATCACTCGCTTCAATTCAGACTTGTGTCATTACAGTGTGCAAAAAAAAAAATAAAGAACACTTTTCGAGATACATTAACATTCAGGATGTTTCCAATTTGAATCATGCCATTAGATTTACATACTTAGCCAGTACTTATTCATACACTTTTGTTTAAAATGAACACCGATTTGCCTTCGAATTTTAGGTGGTAAAAAGTACACCACTGTTAGGCTGTCTACAATTTTCAAAAAAATTCGAAATGGAAAATCCGTGTCAGACACAATAACAGCTGTTCATGAAGATGAAAAAGACAAAAAGTTCACAGCTATTTTTCGTGAAAATGGAACAACGTATCCTTGTAATAAACTTATTGATATAGAAAATTAGATCTCTTCATCGACTAAATGTCTACTTTGCCTGCTATAGAAAACTTAACAAAATCTCACGATATTTGGCCTTCACTGTGCTATCCTTTCTCATATTATGTTATGTTATTTTTAAAGAGTAGCATAGATGTATAAAGGTAACATTACGAGAAGCGGCCGATGAGACTCACGAAGTTGCAGCAAAATATTGAGGTCGACTCAAGCTGGTCCAATGACGGGACATTTGTTTTCAAATTTACTCCCTTTGTTTTGCTGGAAAAAGGCAATATAAGCGAATTTTTAAGTCAGTTTCCTTCCTTCGTTTTATGATCAGCGAATAGTTATGTCAGCTTTCCTGTCGCTGTCTGAAGGCAGTGATTTATTCCATTGATATTCTTCCACGGCTCTTAAAACTTGTAGTGTTTCTGTTCGGTACGTTCCCTGTCAGCTGAATCTCTAAGCCTCGAATTTACGGCTTCATAATATGGGAAATAACCGAATTTCCGACATTCACGCCATACTAGTCTGAAAATTACTTTCGCGCCGGTACATAGCAACAAAGTGCGACCATACATGATATCTTCAGCTTCCTACGGAAATGTGCCATATCGCCCTACAATTGCCCTCACAGTGTTTTTTCCCCTCATTTAATAAAGACTTTCTAGATCTGCTTTGCTACTCGTGATATCATCTCCCAACTCTATCATCTGCTGAATTGCAGTAATACCAGCTCCATTTCCAATCGATCACGGAAACAGCCGAGGCGGACAGAAGAGAATAATGACTATTGCACCGTCTAGCGCCAAGGTCTGTCTTCTCTCATGGCGTGCGATGGAATGAAACCTATTATCAGACTTTTTACAGAGATTAATTCTTCGATTTAGGCTGTAATGAGGAGAAAATGAAGTCTGGTTCACACATCTTAGTCGTAAATTTACTCTTGCTAATGCACTTGGTGAAAACAAATGGAGAAAGAACGTGTCATTTATCGCGATCGATTCTGCCACACGCCATATTGCGCGGCAAATTATATCGTCTGCTTCTCTACTTAAAGGCTGCTGACTCCGCAAGCATCAATGCCTTCGCTAACATTTTGCCCCTGTCGTTCGCTTCGCTTCGCTTGGAGTCTTCCGGTCCAAAAAAGCATTTTCGCATTACAAATCAGTGTTTCTGTTAAAATCATCAACAATCCGTGCACTCGTTTTTGCTATTCCCTTATACTACCGATGACGCAAATCGTCGCCCAAATATTTGTGCGGTTATGTTAAACCCAGGTGGTTATTTACAAAATACAATGTTACCAACACAGCTATTACGAGAGCATGGCTTCATATTTTGTGATGGAATTCTGCGACAGTACATTTAAGAGTTACTGTACAAGAATTTTTGTAACTCTACATGTTACAAGGAAGAACCACAACTGGACGGCAATAAGATATAATAATTTCCTCAACCAATTACGGGCTATTTTGATTATATGTTCGCATTAATTTGTGTTTTTTCATAAAGATGTTCTCAAAAACAGGCGAGACTTGCCAGTATGTAGCATCCAGCTCTCGACATTTTGAACGGCCCATCATGTCGGCCATGGGTTTGCCAAAGTCTCGCGGTTTCGCGAGAAGGCACGTGAGATGCCTCGTTTTCAAACCAGAGTTACCCCTACAAACGAGGATTGAAACTAATGCGGTATCTGTGGTCCAAAGTATGCAGGCTTTCATTGAATATCCTTGACTGTTCAGTATCGAATTTACAAAACCTCTGAAGAGCTCGGTGTAAAATAAAATCGCACTTCTTCAAATGTCGGCATTTCGTTGGCTGCTTTACGCTCCTGGGGAGAGCATTTTGGAAAAATTGCGTTTTTAAACGCCGTACTAAGATTTATATGGAGCCAATTTTCGTAAGACGTAAGAAATATTTTTCCCATATGTAATGTAGAGTGGTATTTAAATTTAAATTGAACGAGATGATCCCATTTTACATCGCTTGTAAAACGGACCATAAAAGAAATAAAATACAATGTCCTACTCGCTGGTTGGCCTGACAGCTAGAATCATTTATTCGGTTTTTGTCGCTCTTAATTTTGTTTCCCAAGCAATTCACACGAAATAGCAATTTTGTTACAGAGTACTAAACAGGAATCTCTTTTTTCAATAAATAAATTAATATTTTCAATTAATAACAAAACTTTATTGTAGTTTTGCCTTTGATAATTGGCCAGCTGTCTGACAGGCGCTGATATTCAACACAACAGCGCCCTTAGTGAAAAGTTTTAGAGAGAGATGATGCAGACACATGTACATGTTTAAAAGGGGGCGTAATTTTGAGGGTCGTTATTGGGAAGACAATCGTTAAAAAAGAGTAGACCCAGTCGTGTTGCTCATCGTCTCTGGTCGTAGACAGCTGAAAATGTCCCTAGAAATGACGACTTGAGAACGAATCGCCGATACCGTCGAACATGTCAAATTCATCCGATATCCTGCTTCAAATAACCTCCACGCATGGTACCTAATCACACACTTTGTCGCACCAATTTCCGCACAACAGACAAATGAGGTTTAAAATGTACATTTTTATCACAATCGCTTCAACAGAAGACGTAAGATTTCTTCTCGACATGTGAAACAAGCGTCAGGTATTACACGTAGAACGCGAAGAGCGAATAATGTATAAGCTTACCAACAGCCATACACACCTCATGACATAAATGTGTCAACATATTTTATTGATTGTTTAACAGGTCGATTATTAATTTTAACCCTCGCTCCAGCATCATTATTTTAGGCTTACCTTCCTGAAAAATTGAACTTTGACTTAAAGCCCTCTGTTCGTTAAATAAACTGCTTACGTGGATAAACTAGTCTTCACTAACTTTTAATTCTCGTTAAAATTAAAAGGCGATATAAAACGAGGAACGGCTGCATGCTCGAAAAGATCAGGCGAACATTCATTTTGAACACCCCGTCTTATGTGCGAAGATTTAAAGATTCTCCAAGGCTGATCACCGAGACGTATTCGCAGACAACTTTCCCGCACTTTCACTTCTACTAGTCCTAATGATCACCGCTCGTGTTAGAAGGAACATACAACACTCTGTCACTCAAACGCTGACTGAATTGCGCGCCAAACAAAAGACGAAATAAATAAAGATCCACGGTAATTGTCTGTTTAATTTATCAACGTTGTTATTTCTTATGGAACTAACTTCATTAAAGCCGGTTGTGTGTTTTAACTTTCTACCAAATCAAATTATTTCATGTTAAAACCATTTAAGCACATGTCTAAATGATGAATTAAATTACCAATTCAAACTGTACTTTTTTTTCTTTCTATTTGCACTCAACTTAATTTGCATATTGTCTGCGGTTCGTTGAATAACTTTGGTCAGACCGATAAAGCAACCGCTGACAGCTGCTGTGTTTGTTCTACTTTCTAATGAAGTTTACAATTTTATCGCAGACAACCTTAGAATGTGTGATGTTCAAATTGTCTAGGCTTGATCAAATCGTCTGTCACCTTTACGAAGTTTGTAATCAACATCAAATGACCAGAAGGAAGCGTTTCCGGGCAAGGATCCTTTGCAGACGATAATTTTCCCGCCTTAATTGGGTTATAAAATTTTCTACAGAATCCTGTGAGAAACTTAGGCTTGCTTTCCTGTCTTCTTTTTCCAATTGGAATGAGCTTTACGAGCAAATGACGGCGAGCTATACACCTGCCTACTGTTAATTTGATAATCGGTCACCGAAAATTGTTGAAGTGTATGCATAACTTATTACACCGAAAACGCGCACTTTACTACCCATCTAATTGACATGTATGCAAACGGACAGACGGACAAACAAATGTCCGAACAAGCAAACGTACATTTACATGAACGAACCACAGATGTGCGACGCGGAAACTATCGCTGATATTTTCATAAACACGCCAACTATTTTTATTTTATCTGCGAGCTTTAACTCTTAACGTGCTGGGAGAGCGTATTAACCGGACCACAATCCAAGGCAAATTTCTGGGGTTTCCCCATCGAGTGCTTGAACGTAATTCAAGTTATTTTAGTTCGTTGTAACACTTGCAGGTGATTCGCGTTTATTGGCGCTGCTGGCAAAGCTGTAGAAATAAAAAAGGAAATTTTAAACTACTGTGCGGAACGAGAACTGTGACCTGAGGTCTAAACATAAAGTCTTTGGTCTCATTTCTTGGAACCTATTAGTCCTTTTTGTGCTACTCATAACGTGGCTTCTGGAATTTGGATATTCAGTCGTAAACCTGCAGTTAAAGTTTAAATTCCTCGACCTAAAACATCTTCTAACAGCATATCTCCATTCGGGAGAAATTTGCTTATATACGGGCAAAATGTTTGAGGTTGGAAAGTATTGGAACTTGAATGTGGTTTGACGGGCAACCGGAGGCAGTAATATCTAGGCCTATAGGTCTTGCTCGGAAAGACTCGCAGACTCACCCCTACCCCATCCCAACTGGATTTATAGGTTCGATCAAGATAGAGATGACGAAGACAGAACGCTTCACCTATCGAGTGACGTGTAGAATATTATCTGCGCCCATGGAATTGCTATTAGGCATTCCATGGCTTGATACCTTCTGAGTCTATTTGCAGTAAGGTCTTGTCGTGATATAATAACCCGACATACGGACAATGATTTAACTGAAGTGATGAATATGTGCATATGTGTTCTTCATGATATTTTCTCCTATTTGGAATATCGTTCTTGTATTAACCCTTTGAGAGCCGTAAATTTTCCCACAAAAATTTTAGTGCATCATTTTACCATTTTTTTATGAATTTTCCTGTAATTTTTTTGATAATTTTGAACAAAAAGGACATCACATTTCATTGACTTCAGTTTTTCATCAAAATTTTGGCAAAAATCTGACAAAAATTGACTGAGGTGTATTTTTATAAGGGTGACAAAAATTGACTTTGGCGCTGTTAAGGGTTATTATTGAGATACTTATCATCCAACTCGCACAAACGTATCCTAATGATAATTAAACACATTAAAACACTCCCACTATAGTTTACGTATTTTGACGTAAGACGACGGACTGGATACAATCCCAAGCAAGTGTGAGCCATGATAATTGGACTCAGGTTATTAGGGTAGATGAACGATGTAGAACACGGATTTAGACGATTGGATTAGTGTAGGCCAGAATCCAAATATCAGAGTCTGTATCTTTATAGCATTAGGGTCAGTATCGATTTCTCTGATGAACCGTCGACAATCAGTGAAAGTGGCTGTCTGTTATTAATTCAAGTGATTTGACAGGCGATGTAATCCGCACTTTTCCCGACTTCGGTATCGATTTTTGCAGACGCAGGAAGTGACACCCCTCGGCCTATTCAGTGTCGTACTGCGCAGTGACGTCACGGAAACGCGTAGCTCGTAGAGCCGCGGCTTCTCAGCGATCATGGAAGGCGGGATAACATTTTTTCTTTCCCAGCTCTTATCGAAATTACAGAGACTGAGTTTTATCATTTTTGTTGCTCACTTTGTTCTGTGGTATCTTTGTTAGAAAGCCAGCCATCATAATTTCTAATACTATCGCTGAAGCTTGCGGGCCGCTAGTTCGGCCATCCACTTACATGTATCTTGAAATTTATATAATCTTTTTCTACACCTATCTTTTCCCTCCTAACGATATGTTTTGTTGATACGCTCTCCCTAAATCAGCGATTTTGATTAAATGTACGCGATTTCTCAAATAATCCCTAAATATGACGATTTTAAATTTGTCACTTGAGGCCCTTTAAATTATACCGACAGAATTTCTCAGTCTTCAGCGACAATCGTCCCATTAATACTGTGAATATTTCTCAACTCCTTATATTATATTTTGTCTTACAAAAACGGCACGATTTACCTGCTGTAAGATAGTAAGAAGCTTCTGAACGTAATGCCTAGGGCCAATATGTGTCCTGTCTCGGACTGTTAAACAATAAAAATAAAAACTGTAAAAGACGAGTTCAATAAGATGTCGTTACTTCGTAAGTTATCGTGCTGTTTGAATTTGCTATAATCACTTTTACTGCGATAGTACCATTTTACGGCGCATTTCATTGCTGTTCTTCGCGCGTTTTACGAGGATTTCTGAATTTACGTCATTCAGGTCTAGAATTATTTGTTAACTTAGTGTAAGCCTCGACAGTGAAGAACTTAAACGTTTGCTCAAACTTTCCTTTTGAAACTTTCAACAGTTGTCTTAAAGGTATACAGTCACCTGTATTCTCAATCATATATGGTCAAAGGGCCGTTCCTAGGTATTCAAAATGTCCATGCGAGGGCGATGTCTTTAAAAAGCGGCCACCTGCTTAAAATCTGTGATTGGTTAGATTTTCTCTTTCCATGGTAACTGTGGCAAAATTGGAATAGGTGACAGTATACCTTTAACATATCAAGAATTTTGAACTAGATATAATCATTGCCTTCCATTTACCTATATTTGAAATTCAAAATGGCCGCCGTCGTCCCTGTGTTAACACTATCGAGGAAAGTTATATTTTCGAGTTTAGAAATAATAAGACAGTGCAAATTTGTATTACTTCGAGCACTTTAAAAAGAGCCGCTACAACTTGTGGCTTAGAAAAAAATTGTGAAAATATGAGTCAGAATATCTGTCTCCGAGGCACATTGTACCTGAAACAGAGTCCTTTGAAGACAGTGCCCTAAGACTAATCAAATGCCAACACAGTGTAGGAATATGCTATAGATTACGACTGTGCGTGTATTAGTTTTGTTGTCTGATATTTGTTCGTTCAAAGTAAAAGACACAATAAATCTCGAATCACAGTGTAAGCTTTTCTAAGTAAATCAAAACGGCTAATTAATAACGCGTCGTTGCACAATATCTGATGTCTGCTAGTAAGTGTACATTTGTAACTCACTTTGGAGAATCTATTGACATCTTCAAAGCTGTAACGTCATTAGTCATATTTGACTGCATAGACGTTTGACGTTATTGTATAGTTGCACTACCAAAAGTGGCAATCACGTGGATGATAAAAGCCATTATTTTCACATGAACACCATGTTTTGACACCGATGTCGAAGTGTACGCCAACCCAGGGTGTCATCTGCATGCAAATAGCAACATTGGAACTTCCTAGAACTACCAAGTAGAAATAGAAATTGGATGTCTGCAGCTGCAAATATGCAAACCGCATCCAATTAAGGCAATTATGTATTGAGAATTACAAAAGTGTCGTTCTTAAATTTATAGAGGTATATATCATTAATAGGGCATGTATTTTGCTGTCGATGCGAGATATGGACTTTTCAGACACGAATCAACTGTGCATTATTGTATAATCATATTTGTCTCTTCAAGTGTCAAATTTTATATCGCCAGTACACTTCAACCTGCGGATCTGCTAATTCGATTTGCAGCCGACCAGCGTTTCGACGAATTAATATAAGGCCATCAGCTTTGATTGACGCGACGCGATCCTGTCAGCGCCCCATCTGTGCGTAACGCGTACTGCGGCGTGACCCGGGCAAACTACGAAATTTGAATGAATCATGCATTCGATAAAACAGATACCGAATGGTTTAATCTTAATCAGGGTGTGCATTATAAGATGCTAACACCAGAATACGTGAGAGGTTGGAGAATTGGAAACCGTGACAGATACATGTTAATTAATTTAAATTCTGAAGTCATTGTGCCTGAGCTCGTGGGCCGCATATTTGTTGCTGTGCAGCTCCATCGAATCGATAGGAAGACCGTGCACAAATTATCATGGAAATACTGTTCAGGGAGCGTGATGGCCAGTAAATTACGTCAAAAGGAACGAACTACGTGCACGCGTCATGATATGCTAATTAGCCTTCCTGAACATTATTGAAGTTGACCACTTTTGACAAAATAAGTTGTTCATTATTGGTTGTTGCTAGTATTATTCTCTCAGAACATTAAAAGCGAAAAAGTTTTAGCTTTATTAGTATATTGTGTCAGCGAATGGCGAATGGCGCTGGATCAGATGAGGTTATGTAAACTTTGTTGTAATTTTGCCGTGAAAGTCGGTGTTATGATTGTGTAATTTATATATCAGAAAGACAAATGTGATATATATATATATATATATATATATATATATATATATATATATATATATATCAAACGCACGACACCATGCACATACATACATACATACATACATACATACATACATACATACATACATACATACATACATACATACATACATACATACATACATACATACATATATCTGGCAAAGTTTCCTTACTGCAGACAGATTTGAAGCGATCGTAAGTAGTTTACTACTATCGTACGTAAAATGTACAAGGAAAAGGTACTGCGATTTAGTTCAGTTCACGGCGGTAGTCGCAAAACTTCCGAGTAAAACAGATTTTTTCCCGGTAAATCAATATGGGTTACTAAATACCTGACTCACTTGTCTGGCATCTACTCGTCCTATAACGTTTGAGGAGACCGAAGGATCTATTTTTAAAGTCTTTTCTGCGAACTGCCATATAACCGTCACTATGAACTGAGATTAAAGACATCTTAGGCGTATATGTCAATTTTAATTCCCATTGCTACTAATTGGAATTCGTTTATAGGATGTATCTGCCATCAGGTTGCGGAGTATAGGCTCGTAAAATATTCTACGAGCTTGCAAACTAAGTAATTTTTGTGTCATAAGATCACGTTGAATAATTACATTCACAGATAGAATTTATTTTATGAATGGAGTGCTAACCTTTTGTTCAGAACATTTGTCTTCGCAGAATTGTTTATGTTGTACGACCAGGTTTGAGACGATTTTGTTCAAAGGAAAAAAATGGGTGATAGTTGATTTATATACCGCCATAGTTGTGCTGATATTATGTAGATATGATGTTTGTCCTAAATTTTCGACAGCCGCTCATTCAAGATTGACAAACTAGTACTTTGTAAGTGAAACCCATGAAGATGGCGTGTCAAAAGATCCGACTACGAATAACAGCAGGGAACACAAGCAAAAACTTCACAAAATATGGTTGAACGTAGACAGCAGTCGCTTTCGCGCGCGTGGGTGTTATATCCCTGGGCCAATATTTTTTGGCAAACCTACACTGGCGGTCAGTTTTGTTAAATATTTATGTTATGGTTTTCTCTGTATTACAGGTGTGCCTCTTCCTCCCCATAACATTACCATCACAAACATCATAGAAGACTCCGCCGTTGTATCCTGGGATGTTCAACAAGACCGAGACGAAATCAAAGCCTTCGGGCTGCTACACTCCAAAATTGGCGGGAACTCCAAAACGATAACAGATCTCGACAAGGGTTACACTTCGTACGTGTTGCGGGATCTTCACCCGGCAACGGACTACCTCGTCTACATGTGGTCCGTCAGCGAGGAAGGGAACAGCGGCCCGAGCGAATCAAGGCAGTTTACTACAGATACGATTCGTAAGTACTTTGATTCTGAACGTTCCAGGTTGCTTCAATGCTATGTTTAAATAGAAAGTTACCGATATTTTTCCAATTGCACTATAGCTCAAATTTATGGTCAGAAGCGACAGACGCACAAGTTAGGTATATCTCACGGCTTTTCCTATTCTGACGTCTTTGCAACTCTAAAGTGAGTCTGGTAAAATTATTAAGAGTGTGGTGGTTGGTAGGAAAACAAGTTAAGTTTGAGACCGAATAAGAAACATGACCTAACTGCTAATGGTCTGATTTGTCTGAGTTACATGGAAAGTTGTGTTGATTGCATTTCCATACGTTGAAAGACTGCGCTCACTGTTTACTTGCTAGAAAATGAGCTGCTCAAGCACGGATATAGTTTGACGAATTCGTAGATCCATAGTCTTAACGTCGAAATGAGTTTTTAATGATTTTAGAGTAATACTTCATATTTGATGAACAAATTTCACAGATTATCCTTACGCACGATGGGTTTGGTTTACATTATGTGTGAGACATTCTCGTCTATTCGCACAAGCCTTAGTGCTGGCATAATAGTGCCCTTATACTAGTTTCCATTTTCGGTCAGATCCAATATGGCTGACTTACTATGTGTGATAAACTGCTCTTGACTTATTAACGGGAACGGCGAAATTCAGGTAAAATATGAAGGGTACTATGAAGGGCCAAAAGATAGTACTTTAGATGTATTTTCAAGTCGTTCTGTTCCTTTTGTGGACGAAATTTCGCCTTTTACAACCGAAATCGTTGAAATGGCAAATGTTCGACTCGTTAACAAGCCTGTGCGTACATGTGTATTTGCCCAATGCTTTTGACGTTGATGACGCCTACGTACTAGCGCGGACTTGAATTCATATGTGAAAAAACAATAACAGACTCAGTGAATTTGTTCACGAAAGAAAGTGTTTGCAATGCTTATACCTTTTACTTAAACATATTTTGGTAGACGAATGAGGAATTTATAATTATGGAACAAAAATAATGAAAATATCACTAAAAGTTACAGCTACTGTCTCTTTAAAACAGAACGATACACATTTGATGTCATCATGTTGACTAGAATCACCTCAATGGTCTTTCAAGCAATATAGATAAATTGCAGTCGAAATGATTTTATCATACTTTGATGTGAAAGCTTGGCTGATTTTTTGTGTTTTGTCATGCTTCCTAATGTGTTTTTAGTTCATTTGAAGATTTGTCTGTATGGCGTATTGATGCGGACTGTAATGTGACGCTTTCGGCCTATAGTATTTATGCAGTTTTTGTTTCGTTCATTTTCACGGGTTTTTCTCTTATCTTTCAGACACTGCACATGTATTTTCACGCATCTTCCAACAGTGTCTAATTTTCTTCCATCAGCCCCATTTTTTACCATTACCTCTTCTGTTCCAGCTGTAGACGATTATGCATACTCTGAATACGATGGGAATCGATATCCACCCGAACAAAAAGAAATGACAGCCGAAGAGATTATAATTCTCGTAGGAGTCATGTCCATGTGGCTGGTTACCATAGCAATCTCCGTACGCAGCGTTCGGGCCAAAATGGCTCCAGCCCATGCCTTCATCGACACAACAAATATTGGCCAGAATTCGCCTAACTGACCGCTAAGATGGCCCTACTTCCGCTTCCGGTTTGAGGTGATCAAATACTCATTCTCCTGGTTGGGTTCGTTTCGAGTGCTCGAGATTTGCCTGTAGTACTCATAACTAACCCCCTCGCCATCAACGAGAATGCTTGCTTTCGTTTGATCCTTGATAATTCGGCATCGGCTGCCTGGCAAAATCATGCGTGACGGAGATTTGCATACTGTGTGAATATTACTGGGACACCCTATTGGAGACATCGCCCTTGCTTAAAATTCCCGCCAACGCATTCATATTTAGCTTGGAAAAAATGTCTTCAAGTTTTGCGTTGCGCTTTTTGCAGCCAAACAACCGCAGTTTTACTCGATGTCTTCTGAAGGGTGTCACAGTAACATATAACTAATCAGCTACTAACTCCAGTGAACCTTGTTTAACCTTTGACCCGAATCCTTCCCAAATTTAACACAACAACCTTCAACTGAGCATGCTCGAGTAGTACCGTGTTGTAAATTTTTCACCACATCAGGAATTGTGCATCCGACAGACTTTCCCAGCGACTGAATAAAACGTAGGGACGGTTTTTAACTTTCCTGTTTAAGCCAAGAATTAATTTTGATGAAAACTGTTCCTGTTGATGTTTACCCATGCATACGTTAACGTTTTCAAATTTCTATCGCTGTGAAAAGGGCAGTGCAGACAGTCGTTCTAGAGGGCGCACAACTCCTCGTTCAGTCATATTTTAACATAGACATGGAGCATCGATTCACAATCAATTACGCTTTGCTTGCTATATTCTTATGAATTTCTACTTTTTGCACAAGGCTGCCTTGGTTGTAATATCAGTTTGTTTGTTTGTTTTTTGTTGCTGTTGTTGTGTTTTTTGCATGTAGAGTAGGGGAGTAGTGTGGCATTGATCCGGGAATCATCTGATGATAGTTGCACATTTCTGCTTATGGAACGGCGTTTGTCGTTTCTTCTCTCTGCCAGGTGTTTTATTGCTGTCATTCTCTCACGTATAATGACTCTCCAGGAATTGTTGTTAAATAATCAAAAACTTGAGGATGTGGCGCACCGTCGTGATGTCGCGAAAACTGGATATACCCATTATTCAATGGCAAAAGTATTTGAATAGCACGTCAATGTTACATACCATATTAAATATAGCCGATGGGTTAAAGGCTTTAAGAGACTTAGAGTTCGCAGTGAACATTGGTTCAAAGACCGAGATAGGAACAGAAAAGGGATAGGGAGGTAAAATAGACATTAACACAGACTCGGAGATAGCTGTAAATGGCTAAATACAGGCGGGAAGTAACAAGAAGCAGGCAGAGACCGACGCGGAGTGACAGAAATACACAGACAGACTGATTGACGGACGGACAGACAGACAGGCAGACGGATATAAAGAGTGAAAGAGACACCTTTACTGAGCAGTGGAGGTAGAAATTGTGAGTAGTAAGGAAGATCTAGGTAGGTTTCAGACCGACAGAGATACACACTTAGAACAGGTCCAAAGAAAAACGAGACCACGTTACCATGGAAAAGTCTGAGTAACGAGTTATTGTACTACTGAGAACCGGGTTACGAGAGACACGTTCAATGCGTCTCTATGTAGCTGTAAAAGAAAACAGGCACGGCAGAAATTTGACTCTGTCTGTCTGTCGCGATCGTCTTGTGAGCCATCAGGAAATATCCGCTCCTGACTGTCACTTTCTAGAAACACCCACGGGGCAGGTGGGTGTGAGAAGGGAAAACGCCAATAAATGGCAGGCATGACTCAATTACAATTCTGATGCTGTTATTTCGCTCCCTTTCTTTACCAGCCCAGCAGGAAAAAAATATCCATAACAAGCAGACAGCGAGGTACTTAGTCTCGGCACGACAGTGGTTCTCCCGCGAGATACGGATATAATCCCGGTTGTGCCCCTCTCGTTAGCAAAGGTCGAGAGTATTTCCGTTCTCCTGTCTTGTTTTTACGCAGCGAAAACGCAGAAATGGTATCCGCAGGGACGCTTCGTGGTTACATCGTGTGACGCTGTCACTCTAGACAAAATTGCTTTCTTCTCTCTTCCAGACTTTCAGTAAATACAGCGACCTGCTCAAAATAAGGTCGTCCCCTCTAAGACAGTATTACCCATATTATTGTCGGTTTGCAATTGTATTAGTGGAAGAAATCAGTTTGATCCAAGCGTCATCCGTTCTATTTCCGATTTATCTCAAAAACGGGTCAAAGGTTTCGCAGAGATGCGCAGAGGGAGTCGAGAACTTTTAACTCTTGGCGGTATACATGTCATCTTTTACAGATCGGCCTTGTCTGTTAATATATTTGATGCACAACATTTTTATCCGCTCATTCAGTAATTCCCCCGATATTTCAAACTCTTTGCGACGGTACCGCGCTCTCTCGCACGGATCAGTACCATTTGTCAGAGTCTCGACGTGATCAGATGATGCAACAATGTCCTACGCGACAAAATTGATCACAGTGTCGCCTTTCCAATCGATTTGTGGCGGTGTCGCGTTACTTTCAGGAAAGATGCTTCGCTCATTGAATGCAAAGTTACTTTCAACACAACGTTGCATAACAAAGCAATGATGGTTGCGAAGTCAGTGATGAAATAGTCATGATTTTTCGACTCAAATACACTTTCATTCATACATTTTGACTAATATAATTAACTTACATGCGTTCAAATTTGATTAAAGTATTAAATTTCGAATTTTTTTCACAGACATGGTATTTTCACACATGCGCTTCCCTGTGGCTCATTTTGCCTTAGTTCAAAACAATTACCTTATGATACGCTGTCAAAATCTAAAACTTAAATATGAATAACGGACACCTTTCTATATTGTTATACAATGACATGCCTCGAAATATACTTCTTGAGGGAATTGTGAATTCCAGAGATTTTTATTGTGGCGAGAGAAACATGTCACTTCATGTTGAGAAGTGTTGAAAATTACAATATTACAATGATAAACTTCTTCCACGACAAATAAACTTCTGGCAGAAGTGAATTCCATATTATGATAAAGTGTGTCAAAGTACACGAATAGTTTTTGTAAGCGTAAGTGACGTGCGCTCATACGGGGAATGATCGGTCCTTTTCAAGAGGGCGTGTTTTTGAAAGTGATTCATTTTGCTACTAGCTGTTTGATCTTAAAAATGACCAATACAACTACAGAATCGGTAACATTGTCAAAGTGCCCAATTTCGTTGCCTACATCGAACCATTACAGTTCCTTTTCGCAATCAACATGAACGTGAACTTCCCAAAATTATTTTTTCAGCAAATTTTGTCCTTGAGCCAGTGCAGATAAAAATCGTTCCGAAAAAACTCATAAGTAACAATCTGTAGTTTGCATACAGCGTTTCGTGGAATTTTTTGTGATTTTAATTTCGTAATTTGAAATTAGTTTTCCGAAATGGTACACATAGTATTGTAAATCATTCTTGGCCGTGGTTTCTTTGAAAGGTTTAAACCTTGAAAAAACAATTGCCAACATTGACGATCTTAATTAAATATGACATTGATCCAATAAAACAACGATTTATTCCACTTGTCTCATGAGTCGGCTTCACATCGTCAGCATGTGGTAACCAACATGCTATGGAAATATTTCAAGGCATCTACTTAAAGGGAAGCGGTCGTCGCTACTGCGCATGTGCGACTTTCTTGTTTACAAACAATGTATTTCATGCCCTATATATAGATGCATCATGTCAACATAGCTGTAACATTTAAATTTTACGATGTACATTATGACAGACATGTTTTAACTTTCAACGATCGCCGACGCACTTTTAGATATGCTTACATCGGTCGTAGGGGTCGCTAGCGACCTCTGAGCGCAGTTCCGACGACCGCCTCCCTTTAATTTGAGTTTCAGCAAAATCAGTATGCAAATGTTTAAAGTGTGCCATGCCATCATTAAGGCATACCCATCGCTACATCAGCCATTGCCAGTGTTGAGTAATCGGCTAGTCCACGTTTCACAGAGTAGCGCGTGAATTATGGCTCAAATAAATCTAAATTATTCATTTCACACCTGTTGTGATTTTGATATCGATTTTTTTTTCCAAAAAAAATGCAATATTTTTCAATCATTCGGTTGAAACCATGTGTCTAAATTATTGCCGTCGTCAAGAACATCATTTCTCATAAAACTACGCTGTTATTTCTTTATTAACTTTCGCCACAAGTAATAACGACAAGCAAGCCTGCTTTCGAATTTTAGAGGGACAAAAACACTGTTTTAATAACACGCTTCGATTTCCGTTGATCGCGACGTCGTACCTGCGTAATATCAGAATATCTCCTTTATCTTCATACTGCACAAATATGAACATAGAGTGACGCCTCTGCTACCGTAATCGCTTATCAACGTATTCTGTTGCTTCCCAAAGTCATTATACATGAAGAGAAAAAAAACAACATTAGAAAGAGCAAGCGCTGATTTCAATTTCTATCAGAATGCAGTTTCCGCGGTCCCGCTGGAATTTTCTCTCCGGTGTAACAAGTGATTTCCGTTATAGATCTCCCGACCTTCGCGTCGTCTCGAAGCGCACATGAAGGTCAGTTGCCCAGGGATGAGATGACATGCCTAGGAGGCAGTAAATTTTCGGAAATTTGCATAAGAAGGATTTAAAACAACGTTTTCTCGATGTCGCCAGAGACAAAAAATGAAATTGTTCACAGTGGGAATTTCGGAATTTCAGGCGTGTTTACCCATCTATCACTGTTAGAGGGCGGAGTTCATAAGCAGGGATCTGCAGCTTTATCCGCTATGGCGCCAAGGTAGGAAGGGCGATATGTGCTCGTCGGTAAACCCATCGGAGGACTTACTGAACAAGCAATAATTCATTTTTTTATGGTTGAAGTCTTCCGTCAGATTGATTAGTCTTTGAGTTTGCTTAAGCCTTCAAGCGAAACCAGAGTAGATTGTTTGCAAAGAAAACAATTAATAACATATTGTTTTTGAAAAATAATTCTAAAATTTAATCGCCTCGGTGTCACGACTGATATTAAAGAGGCCTCTACAAGTATTATATTATTCATATGACGTCAGTAAGCGTGAATTGTTTAATTTATCTGTCGATTACTAGTTTATTTATTGTATAACAAATCACCACGAAGGTCAAATGAAGTCGATTTTGAATGTTAATCTTTACATCAACAACGATTAAAATGCCCCTAAATTACGAAAATCCAATTTCAATTATTCGATTAATGAATACTTATTACTACCATTATACCCGATATCATTGTCATATATTTACATAAAGTGCCGTGGTATTTACATAAAAACTTGATGACGTATGTCAGATCACCTGTGCCACGCTTTCCCGCGTGAAGTATTGTCTTTGATATTGACTCCCTTTGATAGAGCGCTAACAAAAAAAAATTCACATGAATTTGTTAGTTCCCACTTTTACAATGTACATCAAAATCGCTGGAGATAACCTGGTCTTCAATATGATCTCGGGAACCCGCGCTTGTCTAATAGATTGACATGGGCCGACAAAGACGACAAATTTCCCGTAAAAACAGCTATGCGGGTATTTATTACTTATTATTGAAATCATCACTCAATCTCTAAATTACTCAATTTAATTTATAAAAATATTTTGATTCTGAAAGATATTTATTTAAGCAGTCAACTTTGCACCAAATTATCTCCCCTTGCCGCTAAAAATTGCGAAATCAGAAAGCGTGGTCGTCCCGATGAAGGTGATCTGGCGCGGTGCCAAGATCTCCCGACCTGACGAGAAGACAATTATCAGGGTGATGGGCAGTTGAGCAACCACCTGTTAATTAAAACTGTCAAAGTCATCGCTGTATCGGCGTGTTCGCTTTGATAGTTCGACCGCTTTGGCGAGATGAAAAACGTGTTTCATTAGCGAAGGGAGCCTGGAGCAATATCCCCGGAAATTTAGGTATTGCACGGTCAGCGCACACTGATTTGTTCATCTCCATCCGGTCGTGAAATACTTGATTCACGTATACCTTGTAACGCTGTTTGCTGCAACAGTGAACTTGTATGTGACGATAAAAGGCCAATTACCCCTGACTTGTAATCTTTTAGATATATTTGTCCTTGCCTGACCTTTGCGATAAAAACTTAACGGCTCATAAAATTGTTGACATTATTTATTGTCGCAAGTAAAGGTTTACGGGTTTCCTAAGGGTGGATTGCAGATCATGCACTGAAGAGAACGTTCTCTGAACTTGCCAGTGGGTTCTTTTAATGTATTATCAGATATAAAAGGCAATAAAATGTCAAATCACGTTCTCTTTAATTTGACAAGACATATAAAGGATCAATTTCACCTCATGGCGGCCATTTTGAATTTCAAATATCAACAGTCATTTAGGAATTCTCAATATTGTCTTGCTATAGTTTGAGACCTAAACCAATGCAATTTTGATCATTCTTCCGACACAGTTCGTCGGTGTGGGGCCATGCATCGCCGTTACTCCCCCCACCCACCCACAGGTGTATCCGCGTCGTACTAGAAACTTCAGTCGCACATTCTTGCACAGTGAGGGACGGCTTTTGCCGTACCTTCAGCCACCACCCTGTGGTCAACCATAACATGAAACTGGCCCGTCAGAGAAATTAGGTGGTGTTCTGTGTCTGGTAAACTAACAGACCAGTGAATAGACCAGTGTAAAAATGATAAAACATTTAGTGAAAAGAATAATATTTATAAATTTCTGCAGCTTCTTGTGAGAGACATTTAAAACTTAAAACTTGCATTTCTGGCATGCTGGCTCAAATATGCACAAGCCAAGCCAATTCCGGACAGTATGTGCTAATTAAATCTTAGAACCTGAATGAGAAACATCCCTTTATTAGTTTGACAGTACATGTACCTCTGAATTTTGAAGAAGTGACATACGAACAAACAAAGGCCACTGGTACTTTCAGACTGTCTACAGTGGCTTTGTTATTGTGTTCCCCAGTCCTTAAGTCCTCCTCCCCCTCAAAACTAAGTGGAAGGATCTTGGCGCTAGAAGACGCCAGCTACGGTATCGATTTCACTCACCCTCGTTCAAAAGTCAGTTATTGAGTGCAAGGGAGACAGCTCGCCTAAAAAAACAGTCAAACACTTTGACTTTACTCATCTCCGGGGAAGAAAGGCTCTTGAAACAACGCCAATGAGAAAGACCTAATATTTCTAAGTAAGCAGCGAGAGATTTTTTTGTTTAACCATCTTTGATTAAGCTAAAACTATTTGCCTTCAAGGTGTGCGAAAGTCTCGTACTGGAACAGACGTATTTACACTGCTGTTAATGAAGTTAGCGCTTGATTTATCGCTGTTGACAGAACACTTCCCGGCGGCTGTCACTCTCGAGCCGGTGTCACGAAATTACTACCGCGGTTTAATTCCCTAATGCGAGGTTCGTGTTTTCCCAAAACTTATTGGATTTTATCAGTATATCATGGCGGCTATCTATAGCTTAATGGGCATCCAAAGCAGTTTGTCTCATTTTTAACAGAGATCCCTGGGGGTCGAACTTCATTAACTGCTACACGAGAAAGGCGTCTCCGTGTACATTAAATTGTTAACGTGAAATAAAATTTTCTCTCAGGGGTTATGTTAAAGTGGGAATAATGTGCTCACAGAAAAAACAAAAAGAGAAGAAAGTTGAATCTCTGAAAATGTAAGTAAGAGCGCAAAAACTTAAATAAACTGCAATCAAAATCAGTGCAAGAATCGAAGTTAGAAGCTAATTGTGATTAGCTCGTCCGGGACCGTCCCATTCACAGCCTCGTACCCGGCCCATTTAAACTACAATAAAACAAGTATATCGTTCACGTTATCGAGAAATGATGTAACTGCGAGCATGCGTAGAGTGATATATATCTCCCCTCCTCATTAATATTATTTGCATCATCATCATCATCATCATCACCGTTAATTTGCATGAGATCGGACACGATTTGGTTCCTGCGAATGTTTTGCGCTGGCACTGACTCTCTGAAGTGTTTTTTGTCTCGTTCTTTGCACCACAGAACACGCCCAGAGGCTGAGGTTACGCCGTTACCTGACCGTGGAAGAGGCCTTCTTCCTAACCGTAGTACTTGTCATCTGGGTTGTAGTCGTGGTGCTCTTCTTCCGTCAGTGGGGCGCAATCAGGGACCTTCAGCCGGGCACGGACACCCTCTATCGGCAGGCTCCGAAGAACCTCAAGTCCGTGGAAGTCGTCAAGCACGCCAAGGACAGCGTCATCTACCACGTGAGACCCAAGTCGCTCCACAGGGGTTACGGCGGCGCTTCGGCGACGGCCAGGTCGCCGAGGGCGCTGTCGTCCCGCGCGGCGGCCAACCCTCTGCAGCATCCTCGCAGGGTGGCGTCATCTTCAGGAGGCGCCGCGTCCAGGATCTAGATGACGGCTGGCTGCCAGACCCTTTTTGCCGATGTGATATTAGAAACGAGATCGTTCCATGTACAAAGCCGACGCAATTGACCGGTAGTGTTTGACGAGATCGAAAATTTCAGAGACACAGCAGCCGGTCTTTAATACTGCGCACAAATTTACACAAGGAAAGTTGATCGAAAGTACTGTACAGGACAGAGAGGGTATGTCGAAAACATTTCGGCAGTTTTTCTTCTTGTTGCAACGATATCTGGAAAGGACTGAAACTTGGCATAGGAGATGTCTGCCGAGGTGTTTCTCATCTGAACAATCTTTGACATACATGTAATTGCAAAGGATTTCTTCGACTTGATGATTCCGCATGTCGGACACTGTGGAATGTTCGTGACAGCGCCCCCACGGGAACGGAATTAGATAGTCCTCATTTTCGTACTGATATATATATGCAATTTAAGTTCCTTTATTTTGGTGCATCTCGAAAAAAAAGAGACAACTCAGAGAAAGGAACAATACCAAAAGGAAAGGGGCTGCGATCGATTTTGGCACCCTACGGGATTCCCTATTTTATGTTCTGCCAGTTTGAATCATTCTGCGCAGTCTCAGTACAACTATCTGTCTGATACAAGAACATTTACATGCGAGTTTCTGTAAGTTACTCTTTTTAATCTTCAAGATAATGGTGTTTAGGGGACTCAGTGCAGCAGTTCCCAAATGCTGCCAGACTGAAAGTAAAAAAAAAAATGTTTTTTTTTTCTGAATAATATAACCTGAACGATATTTTTGTGTTTTTCTCGTGGACAAACACATCAAAACTTGTGTCTTACTAGTAGTAATTCTATGGCATCTTCCGTACACTTAATAGTTATTCAACGTAGACATAATATGTAAATTATTGAAGGAACGTTTCATAAATTTTATATTTTATTTAAGGGAGGGCACTTTCTCAAGAACACGTGTATTTTGTTTTGACAGATTACAAAACGAAGGAAAGAGGCGCGAAACGTGCTGTTCCCTGCGAAGAAAAACACCTGGTAGTCGCAAACGATTTGAGGCGATAGAGTGTTGCACGTTTTATCAGCAAAGGGTTTAGTTTGCTAAAATCCCTTACCAGTATGAAAAATTCCCTCTAGCTTTTTGGGTAGGGTGCGCTAACAGTAGAATGATAGTTTCATATTGGTTTGCAGGCGTAGTGAGTGCATTAGGCTAATAGCCATAATTATATCATACCAGTATGTTGATGGCGCAAATACTACGATCGGATAGGTCGCGAGACGTGGAAATAACTATATTCACAGTATAGCACGGTTTGAACAGGCACCAGCGTTCAGCTAGAGAGAATTCCCTTTTTGATGTTTCCATGCCAAAATGTCAATTTGATATTATACTTATAAACCACCTCAGCAACGGAGATACAACGACATTTTGACCACTTCATATATGTACTAGCTGGCTATCGCTCGTGCACGTATGTCGAGAACTGGTCAAAATCTCGTGGTATACCGTCGCTTGGTGTGGTTTTACACGCCCTTATTGTGTATCATAATGGGATCGAATGGCTCGATGGTTATAAGGTCCATATAAGCTATACTATCTAGTAAAGAAAATTCTTTGTTTGCCGTCCTTGGAATTTTTAAAACCTACCAGCCAGCCAGCCAGGGAAAAAAGAAATAAAGATCCAGAAAAAACACAAATGTATTAACATTAACTCATTTTCACTTGGTTTCCTTTGGAAGAATAATATTTTTATTTGTAGTAGTGTTAACACTGTGTTTGTTTTCTTAATTTTCTCTGAAAACTTCCTGAAACCTATCAGCACGCGGACGGCAAACATGGATAAAGGCACTCACAGAAATTTGTTGATAGGTAGAGGAGCACACTGAAATACCAAACGTTCATATGTCATCTCGCTCACTGAATACACTACCATATCGACAATTTGTTTACCGCGCTGCAAAATCTACAATCTATCCGGGGGCGTTCGTTCGTCGCCTCATATATTTATTCTAAAGTGTACAATTTACGAGATAAGAGCCCGCGGATATTAAAAAAACTGTTCTAGACACGAATTAATGTATCATATTTTGTGAACCGTAGACTCGGTCACTACATAAAGGTTCCCAGTCTTCCCATGCGGGATGTCAGCCTTACCGCTAGCACAACTTGAAAAAGGCGGCTGGTCCGTCTGGCTCGTGTAGTGGCTATCGGCAAGTGAACGGTAGCTGGCGCCGTCACCGAACGGGCACTTTTTCAGAAACAGTCCGCGTACTCTCATAAATCTAGCCAACATGGGCGTTCCGCGCTCGTGCGAAGGTATAAGCTAATACACATATTTCCCAGTTTTTGACAAACGACACATAATATTTCATTGCTAGCGAATAAACGTAGTTTATACCCATTTCTAAAACATACATTGGGGCAACTTTAGGTGAGGCCGATATGTGAGAATTAGCCGGGAAACCATTATCTGACTGTGTTTGTATGATAATTAGAGGAAACCATTATCCGACTGTGCTTACCTATTTAAGCTGTTTCTGACTGAATCGTTTTTGTGAGACAAGTCGTTCATAATATACACCATTCTGCCATCAGGTTTCACAGTCTTCGAACAGATCAATCATGGCGTGTATCCATACATCGAAGAACGGACCACATGCAAGGGTTCCTTGTCTGTAAAAGGACTTAATATGTCTGGCAGTGGGCCAGGCATTCTGTGATGTTGATTAAGAAAATCGCGCACCCAGCGCGTATTCAAATAGCGTGTTAAATACTGCTTGCAATATATTCTTCTGCTTGCGGGTTTGTAAACTTCAGGGCATTGATATCTAAAACTGCTTAAGAGCACCAATTCAGATGCATTGCTTTCTCGCTGTACAATCACGAACGACATTTTATGAATTTGCGGGCAAGAGAAACCGCCTGAAAAAACCTAGAGTTCATCAATTTTTTACATAAGCAGAATATATCTAATATATCATTGCTTGGTTTTACGTCGTCAGAGACTAAACGGATTTGAAAATGATTGATTTTCGGATGAATGTAGGCGATCAAAGGCTAAAATAAAGTTCATCTGCCCGATAGAAGCACTACGCTATTCGTTCATGCATACACCGTGACGACAACTGAAGAGGGCGCCCACTGAGGTTATTTGTAACACATCATATATGATAGGTTTCCTTGAAATTCCCGTATGTAAAGTTAAAGTTGTAAGCGCCATCAAAACTTAAAGACTCAACATTTGAAATACCCATCGCGGTATGGTTGCACATCATGTGGGCGTTTCTCCATTGAAAAGTCCACGAGCGAGATTTTGTCTTGAAAGTATTTCCAGGTGCTCTTTCACTGGGTTCTCAACAATCGATTCATTTTTACTTTCCAGGAAAATCCCAGACAAGTTTATCGCTCTCCGTCATTATCTGTTTTAAATAGTAAGCAGTTCCCCTGCCGCATATAATCTTTTTACTGAAGTATCTCCGCAGTACTGTTTAGCGACACCAACTGTACCCGTGTATGGTAATAAAATACTTTATTTTTGAAACACCGTGCATTTAAACTAAATCTTCGCACCTTCTCGCTGCCCATGCGTGCTCCGCGCGAGATTGACTACGTAATGTTGGCTCATCTGTGGTGACATAGACCGATATAATGTTCAGTGGGACACGACAAATCATGGCTTGTGACGTCACTGCAGAAATACTGAGAGAAATCGTGCGCCGTGCCGTGGTTGCCAATCGAAGGATTTCGACGAGATTGTCATGCATGAAGGGAAAAATTAGCATCTTAATGTGCAAATGATGTCAAACGATTTCGTGACAGGGCTTTTCGCCACAATGTACATAGTATATAAACGATTACCTGAACAATTCGAACTGCTTGTTTTAACGTGTAGCACTCAAATGTGCGCTGGTATTTTTCCTTTCGTGACCATTGGTGGCGCACTACAAAAGTGAAACTACGCTGTGCACACTGCCGTGTCGTGGGATAAGACATGCGCCGATTATCATGCATATAAATCGCACCAAGTATATACCAGTGTCGTACAATGGAAAAACATCAAGTATAAACCACAATGAAAAACGTTTGAATCGGTAATTTTAATTGAATTTGTGAAATGTTCGTTGTGACCCCTCACCCCCCCCCCCCCCCCCCCATCAGCAGTTCACCTCCCACGGCCAATGTTGCTCAAATAAAAATTCTGTCGTCGAATTTTCAGACTTCTGAACTTCAGTTCGAGGTCGGGGGGGGGGGGAGGTAGGTCAAATTTTGAAGAGTTTCGTTTTTCATGAGCATGTTTCTATTATCCACGGTCCGTATGACGCAAGAACCTGGCAGCTGCCTACACCAAGTTTGGGTAAACAATATTATGGATTAATATTTATAGATGGTTTTGTATTCCGCTGATGTTACTTTGCTTTGCTAAATATTCTATGCAAATGTTGGCGATGATTTTCTGAGATACGATATCATTTTGCTCATTCGATATTTACTCAGCCACTGCAAAAATATACCTGAAAAGTTGTGCGAACCTTTCAGGGGAGAAAGCGTCCCCAGTGTTCCTTTTTCCATCAGTTTTGCTTAAGTTTACAAGCGCTATCGTTGGTGGCGTCTTATGCACAGAACTGCATGATTTGTTATTTCTCAATATCTAGCCTTCATAGCCGTGATGTTTCTACAGTTTTCAAAAATAGGTGCGATATAATTATATGGTACCTTTCAATTATACAATTTTTTGACCTGAGAGGAGGTACAGTTCATCACTTTGGTCACCAAGAGTAAATATAAAACAGTGGTAACACTGATAATATGTGCAATTCTGTTGCTATGTATACTAACATTTTCAAATAAACATGTACTGAAGAGAATAAAGTTAAATTTATTTTAAATTTGATCGTGGGATACGTGTTTTATTAAAATTCTGTCAAGGAATAATATCACAGACATTTAGATTGATAAATCGGTATGGGGTTATGCAACGCCTTAGAGCGTGTATGCGTTTGACGTGTTGTTAGGAGGAAACTCGACCCGCCGAACAAGACTTTCTGTCCACGCACATTGACGAACCGACCTCAGCATACAAGCATTTGTTGGCTTGTCAACACTACAATACATGAATTATGGGTTTGATTTGCACTCTCAAAATATTGCTGTTCCATTTAACTTCATAGATCGATTCTGTATTTTCTTTAACCGTATCGATAGTAAAAAGGCATTCACTGTGCATCTGAACTCTGACCTCCGTCTCAGGTTCGTCACTGTGTTATGTTGTTGGTGTAATTGTCTGTTATTTTGTCAATAGAGAGAAATTTGCAAGACCTTAAGAACTTTCACAATTTTTTTCAGAGTATTTTATTTTTATAGTCTGCAGTTATTTTTTTCTCGGTTTAGAATTTGTTATTTTTATCATTCTTTAATGTTTTACAAAACGACAGGAAAAAATCAGTATTTTCCTCAACCATGATGACGCAGCGGCTTGACCAGCCTGGTCTGTAACTACAATCGAGTTAGCAACAAATAAATTGTAGAGCCCAGTTGTGCATCTTCGCGTCTCTGACTTGGAATGACAGTAACTTACGGTCTCCGTCAACGGAAATTTGGTATCTTTCCAATCGGCCGTTTTCCACCGACATATAATTTTTCTAAATCTATTTTATTTCTCCATGGCTCCGAGAGACTTGGCCGTGGGTGATGTGCGAGCGACACTGTCGCCGAAAAACCTAACGGTATCCAGGATCAGTGAACAGGGAGCGTGATACAGATGATGCGAAAACTAACTGTTGTATAAGCAGCGAGGATTTTTACGAAGACAAAGCTTTGCGAGCACTGTGTCCAGTTCTCTTTGTGCTATAGGCATTCAGAAAACTAGTAAGTAAATACGCATGCTGCTATAAACTTCAAAAATTTTCGAACCAGTTAGAAGGCATTCCCCGGTTTTTGTCAGTGAAAATATTGTTCTCTGCATTAATTATGCTAAACTAGTAATTGCTAATCGAAGTTTTCTTGTCATTTATTTGCGATAGTCTGAGGTCATTCGTTACTGATAAACTGAACATTTGAACTAAATTAAGTGTAATATTGACAAATACAAAAGTAGAAGTCAATTTTGGAAATGGTGTCTGCTTCCAGTACAATTAAAGCTCCGGCAATTGTACCTCTAAAGTGTCCATTATAGTTGCAATATATTCTCTACTGCACAAGAAAATACTCGGTATTCATGTACAGCCTCCATGTATGTTCTAGGAGCAACTTCATTGTTAAAAGTGAATTTCTGTCAGGACTCTCATTAAAGCCACAATGGTTTCGAATTTCATACATTATTTTCATAATTTTATTTTCAAACCAAAGTTGGTTCGTGTAATTGTGCTAACTGAAAGACGTGTATAGAAGTATCACTGCTCGCTGATTTGAGTCATGCCAACACTATTTAATAATAACCGGGTGCCGCACTCGTAAAATAGAGCCCCACGGAAAAGTACAAAAAAATGCAGTATTTCCTGTAAATACATATCATGATCATCCAAGAAACAAGCATTATGCCATTTACTTGAATGCACAACACACGATGGCTGACATTTTGTTGTTTTAATCTTTATTTCTCCATCACGTGATTAGTTTTTGAAAATGGTGGGAAACCTAAAATGATGTTAAAACTTTTCAATTTACATGCCGCTTTCGACACCTATAACAGTATTATACACTTTTTCAGTCTTTAAGGGGTCTTATTCAACGAAAACTCTTGGAAAACTGATGATATTTTGAGGTCGGTTTATTACATATTCGCAGCTATTGTGGCTTTAAATTGTCGAGAATAACAATACACTTCAGTGATGTATATACTGTATTGGCGAGTCATATACGGGGAGATTTAAAATTCTAGAGGCAGTATACCGAGAAAATATACTCAATATGTGAAAAATACTGAACAAATTGCCATCGGTCAGTTACTTGGGGGTTCACTTTAGTTGAATCACAGAGTAATATCATAGACAGAGTGGCAACAGCTATTGTTTAAGGCGTGAAGCGGTTACGTAAGCAATCCATGTTTGCCTCGCCTCACGAAGCTCTTGGCTCTCTTTTCCGAAGACTGCCGACCATGCACCCTTCGGTAATTTTCGGACTTTCACCAATTGTTAAGCGAAAGTATGTTCGACAAAGCTTGTGTTGTTGTTGTCGTGTGGTGCTGATCGGAATTGATGTGCTGGCGAAAACGGGAGTGTTTTGAGCTTCAGGAAAGTGGGTTTTACCGTTTTAAAAATTCCTCTCATATTTTTATGAATATATAATGAGTGTGTTTGAACCAAATTTGAAAGTCTTTTATCGATACTGTCTGGTTTTACTCAATGGTTTACGGTCAGTCATACCGTCTTTTACACGTGCGCCAAGAAAGGACATGTTTATGAAACTGCTGGCGTGTTATGTTTTGATTGGCGTGAGGCAGTGTTTCTGGCCTGAGAGCTCACAAAGTAACTATGGTTGCTACGCGACTGGCTGTACGATGCCATCTCGTCGTATGTTTCGCATAATCTCGTGTAATTATCAACCACAAACCAAGCCTCCAAAAAGTTTAACACCTTTTAAGGTGGTTGGAAAGGCTAGAGCGTCAGTTATAAATTTCAACAAAACTATTAAAATATAAAAGTAGTCAACATTCTCTGTGGAATGAAAAAAACTAGACATTTGGGCACAAAGGCATTGCAGAGTTATAGCCTGTTACAACTTCTGAAAAACTGACCAAATAAGAAGAAGTTGGGGAGTCCTTAGTGTATTAACTATGGTAAAGGTCCCCTAGCTGTTAATAAAATGTTTGAAAAGGGAAAGTCATTATTTGCTGTTTTTCAGGAAAGTTTGACAAGGTGGTGCTGGCATTCAGAGTGAGTGACTGCTATTGTAAATGCATTTTTAGATTCTTTGAGTGTCAAAGAGGTGTCAAAAGTGAGATTAACCAAAAAAAACTGCTCTATGACTTCAAAAGAGGGGTGCAAATATGGCTTGTTTTCAACATTTTGACAGAATAACAATTTTCCTACATAATTGTATACCAATTTAATCCAACTTTGAAATGAGATATGGACATGGAATTTTTACAGCCTATTAACAAGGTTACAGATAAGATTTATACGGCACAATTTTCCTGTATTTGAAGCACTTTTTGAAAAATCACATTTTGAAATTTGAAAGAATTTTTAATAATTTTTTGATATATAAACCCATGTAAAATCATAAAAACAAATTTTATTTACAAATCCTGCCGTACAAATCTTACAATGAATAGTGTCAACATATTAATAACTAATTTGGTAATATTAATACTATCCAATTATTATTAAATTCAAATATGTAAACAAAATATGAAAAATTAAATTTTAATATTTACTGGTGTCATATTTCAAAATCATGGCTGCAAATATACAATTTTTATATTCTTTGGAGAAAATATTAACTGTGGGAGTTATCCTGAAAATTTGAACTAAATATCTTGATTCTAACACTTGAAACTTGACATTAACTCTGAGAAAAGAATTGGTGCAAAAATAGCCTTTCCAACCACCTTAAGCTCATTTTAATATGAAAAGCCAATAGTCTACCGAGACGACCATGGAACAAAAGGCATGCAAGTGTTGCCACTCTGTCTATGATATTACTCTGTGGTTGAATGTAGCGGGTGCATAACCTTCGCGATGGAATTAACAGTTACAACGCTGTGCTGTATACAAAATATGTTTGCTATTTCCGATGTACATATATTGCTGTAACGTGTGCCATAAAACTAAGAAAATCTAATTATTTACGGTTACAGCCACTTGTTCACCGCTTTAATGGAGCGTTATCTCATAACGAAATTGTTTCTCGAACTGATGAACCCCTTAATTTAATTTCAAGTTGCGAACTGCAATTATCGCAGTAATTCGACCACAATTTCTTTTCCCAATTTTCATTAAGTTCAACTTACATCAAAACATATGGTGGTTCGTTATCGGGTATAAAGAAACCATTTAGCGCAAAGCTGTTACTTGCGCTGGACGATATCTGAGAAGGCACCGGATGGAATCTTCATTGGTCAGGAAACAAACACGTGGATGTGCTTTTTGAAAATACGTGTTGTCGCGCATGACGCGTCAAAACCAGCGCGTGACGGGACTGCATAAAGTACACACTATGTACAAACCTAAGAGTCTCCAGACCATGTCATTCAACAGTATCGTTTAAAATTGTTGCCGAGTCTTTTATTTTCCTTTTCACCGGAGAAATCGATAAATAACGCACCACTACAGATCCAATTTCACCCTTCATTGCTGTTCGTACACACAGGGTTTGAAACAGACACCTGCTGATTGAGGGCAGACTGGGTTCTTATGTCATTTAATTGGTCACTTAAACCTTGTCATGGGAAAAATCTTACAGCCACTTGAGGACTCTGTATGGTCGAGGTTGACTGTAGTCGTCATGGGCGAAACTTTGTGCAGTCGTAAACTAAACTAGCCAGAGCGCAGTGCATTTCGGGTTGCGGTAAAATGGATTTCTTGCTCCCATCCGTGAAGAAATGAAGGCCTATGCCCTTTGGTGGCGACTGGTTGACATGCTCTAAAGTGAAACGTGGATTTCTCTGTGTATGGACGTATTGGTTGAAAAACCAGAAATTCGGCAGTTTTCAGATTTAGTGAAAATTTCGGATCTATCGACCGTCTTCCGAGCCTGATGGGGTACCGACGTCTGTATTTCTAGAGCGATCACAACGACGGGCGCACTTCACTCGGAAGCAGTTAATCTCGATATGAAGGAAACCAGATCGGAATTATCAATCTCTGAAGACGCGTACGACGAGTTACGAAGTTACGAAGGGCAATTTTCGTCAGACAAAAAGCAATCTGCTTGCCGGGGGTGACTGACACCGTCTGATGTTACAGTGATACAAAAGACTCGCAAACAAGGAACAACAGCACAAACGCAATGACCCTCGTCGAAAGATATCGGTCCGCATTTATTGAAACTTCACAGTAGTTGGTTTGCGAAGTTTAAAAACTGTTTGGTTTATTTAATGGAGTTCCTACTGAAGAAGTTTAAGCGGTGAAGTTTGTGTAGCGAGGAGGTGACGCGACGCTATACCGCCGATAATCCGTGCTCCAGACGAATTGTCATCGGGCGAAAAGCTGTTTTTTCAACAAAGCGTTTCACAGATTACACGTATACAGTTTGCCGTTCGTCTGCGTTTCAAAAGTGTCCGAAGTCAACAAGGACTCCCGGAGTCAGTGTGCATTATTCCTGGAACGATCGACGCGGGAATTGGACACTACAGAGCCCGCAGCCCTTCGGAGTTTATCTTTTGCCTCAGGTTAACCAAAGACTGAGAGTTCTTTTTCAAATGAAGTGTGCCATTTCTTTGAAAATTGGTGTTGTTGGAGTTTTTGAAAAGTTTTCTTCGTGCTTTTTTATGTTCAAGATGAAAATCGTTGATATTAAACGGGACCACAACAGAATTCATCTAACCGTTCATCATTAATCGCCTAAAACACAGGCGTAACAAAAATTTACTGAAAATGTCCATGGCGACGGGCGCGGAATAGTTAAATACGCTGGCGAAATAACTTGTGTAATGTACACCGTGTTTACTCATCGCTCCATTGACGGCTTGGTGGAATATTTGAAACAAAAACGCTGTTTTCTGACAGAAATTATGTAATGGTACAGTATCCTATTCAGGGCGTTGGAATTTTGAGTGATTTTTGACATGAGCGCGACAAGCACAAACTCTATACGGTACAAGTGTAAACACACGGGCTTGTCAGCACACGATCTGGACAGCCGCTGCAGTCGGGCTCGTGCGATGAATATGTTTGAGAACAGGAAACTCCAGAGCACGATTTACAAGTTGAGCAAGAAGCACCTGAAGAGGGTGGAGAAGCTACAACGGGAGACTTTTGAGCTCAAGTACATCTTGAAGCAGATGCCCCCGGCGCCCCCGCCGTCCATGCAATCAGAAGTTGACCCGAGCATTGAGGTCTTCGCCAGGCGGGCTTCAATGAGCGCCGGTGTGGTGTTGACGACTACCATAGCCGTCAAACCAGGTAGAAACCACCCGGCGATACTGACGGCCCACAGCGCTCCGACATCGTCAGTGCCGACCCCCAGACGTAAAGGCGCCATAGTCCCCGGGACTCCGAACGCGCTTCGTCCGTCGCCGGAGCGGGAGCTGGCGGCGCAAGATCGACACTCCGCCATCCAAATGAACATCGAACATTTGCGCAGGGTTGCAGCCAAAGCAGCGGAGCAAAGGGCAAGCATTCCGTCTGACGATTCCGTGAGCGAGTCAGATCCGGACATGGAAGGAACAGACGCACATCGGGTGACGAAACCAAGATCCCTGGCGCAAAGACGGTTGTCTTTTCTGCAAAAACTTGACGAGGCGAGGAAAAGGCGGCGGCAGAACTTCTTGCAGTCTGCTGGCGACGGGAATGGCGATCACCATGGTAGCGCTGAAAATCAGAAGACCAACGGAGAAGCGAAGAGCTTCTTTGCGACAGCCAATAAAGTCCGCCGCATGTCTTTGCTACTTCCGCCGACACACACATACGACTTCGCCTCCAAACGGCGTCTGAGTCTACCCATGCCCGACGAACCGGAAGACAGTGAAGAAAAAGTGAATATGAAACAAAATGGAAATAAGAAAACTGTCAGGATAAAACAGACAACGGAAAGTATAGAGTACGAAGCGGACAATTCTGGCTCGCTCAACGCTTCTCTAAATTTGAGCGAGTGGAGTGTCGCTGGGAGGCGACAAGACAGCCTCGGGTTCAGTTCGTACGGTTTGGATGACGACGATATTCTGGGCGACGGGAAGAAACAAAAACGTTCTCGACACTTCTCGGTCGCAAGCAGCGGTTTCGATTCGGACAACGAATGCGGCGAAACGATCGGGAAAGGTCGAAGGTCGGAAGGCTCGAACCGACAGAGGCGGAATTCTCTGAGCCAGGCGAGTATGGCTCGGCGAATGAGTTTGCAACGAGCGAACAAGCCGACGACGTATCACTTGGAAAAGCGGCTACGCAGTATGCAACGGAGGCTGTCGACCGCCCAGCCGGCCACCTACGCCGAGCTCTCCAAGGTCAGCCAACAACTGGACGAGAAACCGAACGAAGAACCTGAAATCAAGTGGCCCAGAAAGGAGAGAGAGAAAGCAGCCCTGATGCTGGAGAACGAGGTCGAAGAGCAGGCCATGTTGAAGGTGAAGGTGAACGCGTTTCTAGAAAGGGCCAAACAGGTTCCCAAACCCCACGCCAGACTGCGCATGACGAAATCTGAACACGACATGCGGCAATTTCAGCAAGCAATGAGACAATTAGAAATAAGATGATTGAAGGAATTTATGGTAGGCGGCGTTCAGGATCCGGCAGAGATATTCGGGCATTTTTTGTTTTCCAGTCTAAAGCTTGTCATTGTGGGCTCATTTTTCGAGTAGGCACAAATAAGGGTTTACTTTGTGAAAATGGAAAATGTAAGTTGTCCTACAAAGTTAACACAGGGATGGTCGCCATTTTTCGTTTCGAAAGAGAAAGATTTAAAATTTCCTCGCGGAAAGTCACTGGGGGGGGGGGGCACTGCCATAGAAAGTAAAGGGTATATGCATAATGTACCGCGGTTTTGACCCACCCTTTCCGCCTTATGTAGACTTTTGTTCAAGGAAATTTTCATATGTGTAGACTTTCAACTCCTATTTGTGCGTCCAACTCGATTTTGACCCATTATTTTCAGAAAATGTGGAGTTTTGACGTCAGTTTTTGGACCAAAATGTACACCTTTGACCTGATTGAATGGAAAGTGGCAGAGTGTGTGCTGTGTAGTTCAAAATCGTCTAGAGTACTCCTGTGACCAAATAGGCGTAAGTGCCCCAACCCTCCCGGGAGAAAAGTTTGAGCAAAAGTTTCACTGCATCAAAACACAATAATACAGATAAATTCACGTTAATGAGTTGCTTGTATTATAGAATAATACAAGTGAATATACATGAATCCACATGAATACAGCCTTGCTGAATACAAGCAATGGATTCTTGACTGCATTCATCTGTATATGCACTATTCAGCTACAATAAAGGCATTAATCCATGCTAATTCAGTCAGTATTATTGGGTTTTCATGCAGTGTTTGTCTCCAAGTTTCGAGACGCATATACACTTTACCCACAAATTAATGGTCACTGTCACAGTCCTGAAGAATTATCAAAGACTATATAAGTAACATGGCATTGAAAAATGAGCGGCAAAGATGGTGTAAGGGATGGATAATTAAGGATTGGAATATAGTTGCTAACAATAACTCAAAGAAAATTGTTATGTTTTCAGATTCACCGTTTTTTCTTTCGGTAACATACTCACCTTCAAGTTGTTCCTAGAGAGATTGAAAAAGTACCGTAAAGGAATTCTGAAAAAAAACATCATACTTTTCCTACTCCGAAAAATGCGTTAAATCTTTGATGTCGAGAAAAATTGCACGTTCGTTCAAAACGAAGTCGACCCTCCAATAATCTGGTGATGCTGCCAAAAGCAAATACCTTCTCTAATACTTATCATTCGTAAAGAGATAGATTCTAAGAAAAAGGGACAACTCAATACACTACAGTCGTTGGTGGTGATATTTTTTTCTAATCATCCTCGCTGTCAGATGATCATTCTTGGTTTCAAACTGATAAATTTCGATAAAAATTTAGAAATTGGAGGATAAAAATACTAATATTCTGCCGTGCACCGGTACCAAAGCTGGATAAAATTTGTGTCTCATGATCAATGTCAGCTATACATACATTAAAAGAGAAAAAGTTATCGGCGGCATTTCGATGATTTGTGTAATTTAATAGGTAAAGGCAAACTACAACACTTTCTTATCTGTGTATTGTGCATCCATTGAAATAAAATCTGTCTTTAAAGTGACAGTGTTCTGGGTACGATTTTTATTGCCATGGTGACTGAAACATCATGACGTCTCAAGCACAACGTCTGCGTATATTCATAGAATGGGAGATGCTGTTGTTTGCTAAAAAGTTCGTCTGCCTTTCTAAATATTCAAGTTGTTTTCTTGAATTTCGTCTTTTCACATTCTTCACTCCGAAGATTCAGCAAAAAACCCTATATCAGCACTTTGACATCGGCATTGATGATGAATTAAGTGAAAGTCATGGCGCCATCACGATATTCAATAATAAAATCATGCTTACCAGAATTAAGCATTTACGTCCAGAACGTCAAATTACTATATAACTTGAAATCATTCTACGTACAACATAATGGCGTCCCGGGTATATGTTTCACCTCTATGCTGTCGCTTGGCAACATTTTCCCTTGTATCGCCCTGAAAATCACTGTGCGTAGTCACAGAAAGTCCACAGTGATTTTCAGAGCGAATAGAAAATCACTTTGATATGGCGGATAGACTAACGCATCTCCAACATACGCTGGAGGAAAATGTTAATATCATACAGAATGAATGCAGGGCACGATATGTCCCGGTCTTTTTACGTTGAGAGGAAAGAACAATAAAATGTATTTAAAAAACTGTGGTTAGCTTTACACAGTGATGGTGATAATCGGCAATACATCACAACTGGACCTGTGAATTCAAAGTTGCTATGTCTCCGTATCAATGGTCTACCCTCTTCATGAAAATTCCATCAACTGACAGTGATTTTACAAAAGACTCCTAAAATATTTTGTGAAAGCAATGGACGGCGTGCAAATCGATAGTCTACAAATATCGATGACTTGGCGAAATGAATCCCTGACAAATATTTCCCTCTCTTTTTGAGAAAAAATATTTGGATTCTCTTCCCGTGTTTACCTTTTTCCTTTTTTTGAACGATGACCCATCGGAGGTTTTTTTTAATGACACAAAAAGGAATTCCCTTTCGTTAAATCAATATCACCGCACATATTCAGAATGTTTCTAAATCTTTGCAAATGTTTGTTTTCGTCCCGAGTCTTCATGCTCGTCATGAGAACAATTGTCGTATTTCTACGCCGTTATCAAACAGTATTATACCACGCACAGTCACCCTGAATTGAGCATTCCTTGGTAATGTACTGTGGAATATTCCAGTTAATCCTATGACGGTGTGAAAATCGATTGAGATAAACACAAGGGCGGCTGACAAGTTCAAACAGGTAGGTATTGGATGAAACGTAAAAGCATTGTCTGTCTAGATCTGTCTCTGTCTGTGTGTTTGTCTGTCTGTCTGTAAGTCTGTCTGTCTGTCTCTCTCTATCTGTCTCTGTCTGTCTGTCTGTCTGTCTGTCTGTCTGTCTGTCTGTCTGTCTGTCTGTCTCTCTCTCTCTCTCTCTCTCTCTCTCTCTCTCTCTCTCTCTCTCTCTCTCTCTCTCTCTCTCTCTCTGGTTAAACACCTCTAAAACCGCATCCTCTTCCATGACTCTCTCAAGTATTTCATTGCTTTCTTATTAAAACAGCCCTGTATTGTCTTCAGAGACAAACCAACCCACGACACTGTCAAATGGATCACCATTGAGGGCGCTATCAAAACAAGAAAGTATGATAGACGCGTTACTTCATTTTCTTTCGAGTGTCTGATAGAAAAAGACAACAAATATCAGTATTTTACTTGCATAATCACAGAGTAATTAAAGAGACACACCTCAATTGGCGTTTTTCGTACCAGCACTTTGAGTCAGTTTTTTTTTACCAACAAATTATGTTTTACTTTTCAAATGTCATTACCGCAAGTTGTAAAATAAAATAAAAGAGTTATTGTGTTGGTTAATCGCACATGAATCCGTCAATTTTTGTTTAATGGAGATATACTAATTCAACTTGCCTTTTTATGTACGTAAAGGCACGATCCCTCCACAAAGGGGACGTGGTAGGAGTCACCTCGGGTATATACTTTCTCTCTTGCATGTGTCGAATCATTTAGAATCCTGGAAAGTAAATGTAGTTTTAATCGTCTTGTCCTTGTAAAGTCAAGTTTTCTCTATAAAGTCATCACCTTATATTTAAAATACCGATAAATTTGAAGTAATATGTTTCCGAGTGATGTCACACTCTTAATGTTAATTCTGACTGTACAACACTGGCCAACATGTGTGTCCGAGAAGACGCTTCAAAGCTGTATGTTTAGTTCGCGCCTCGAAAGTGAAAGACTTAAACTTTTGCTCAAGCTTTCCTCAAGCAAACTGTCAACTATTCTCTCTCAAAATCGAGAATAAAAAGCTGGGGTCACCGTGCAAATCTAAGCACTGGAGAAACGAATTTCTTAAAATTTACCGATATTTCATATTTTCAATGGCCGTCATCCCTGTGTTATCTCTGTGGGGGAGGGAGTAATTTCGCGATTTTCAATAAAACTAAGCATGTGAAAAGTTCATTTACTTCATAAGTTTCAAAATTAAATGAGCCCTCACATGTGGCTGTCTGACAACATGTTGTAAAGTTTGTGGGTCCAAATATCAGTCCCCGAGTACCGCAACACTGAAGTTTGCTGGGCCTGTTTCATTTAGCTTTTTTATGCTGAGATGTGTCAGTCTCGTGGTGTACATACTGGTATCGTACTGGGTGTACTATGGACTCAAAAAGTGCTACCTTAAAGTCAAGAAAAGTTTAAATACTACACGTACCTTGTACTGGTTAATCATGAATCAATGAACTCCCAAGAAAGTCTTAGTGAGGAATTATGAGATTTGAAAATTCTGCGGGGCCCATAGATGCTTGTTCCAAGTCTGTGGGCACATGAATTATCAAAATAATAAATTGAAGAAATAAACTTCTGCAGACTGTCGCATTATATTGGTAGGCCGTCGCGTAGGTCGCGCGATGAACGGCCAGCCTGGTCCTGTCAGGAAAAGCCAAGCGACTGCGGGTGGGGGAGGGGGCAGTCTAAGGGACCCACTGGTCCCTGTTAAAACTCTTCGTCAAAATGCAAATGGTATTTTCAAAAGATCTGAGTCAGCTAAACTTCACTTGTGTAGTGCCATCCATGAAAGAGGACTTCAATTTTGTGCCGTAGTCACTGTTATCATTTGAAACTATTGTCCTGCTTTGAGTTCGAGAGTAATTTTGAGTTCCCGTATGTGTGAGTAGTCAAAATTAAAGAAAAAAGATGAGGTCACCGCGCTTGATTTTCTACAAAACGACGATTAAGTCACCGTTTTGAAAATCACAGATACTTGACACAACAAGCCATTCATTTCAAGTTCATGCAGTGAACGAAATTTTCACTCTCATCGTTCAATTACAAACAATTAGACCTAATAGTAAAGATTCTTAATTTAAAAGAAAAAAAAATATGTGAATCAATGGAATAATTTATTCATTACCAAATCTGCCATTATTACACCTAAATTTTAGCGTTTTGAAGTTATATCTAATTGAATATTACATTCTGTAAGTCTCGTTAATTTTGTCCAAATTTTGTAAATTCTGGGTCTGGTCTTATTCTTTTCAAGACCACAATATTATTGATGGGTCACATGCTCAATTTTTCATTATTTGGCAAAATGTATCCAGGAATTCATCAAATTCCATGCGCTTACGGTCGTCGTTGGGGGCGCTTTTCAGCGGATATCATCGAGCTCTTGGTGACGTTTACCCTCCAAAAGTGTCTTCAACTGGTTAACCCTTCGAGTGCTGTAATTTTTTCCCACCAAAATTTTAGTGCAACATTTTAACAATTTTTTTCTATTTTTTCAGTAACATTTATGATTATTTTAGACCAAATGGATATCACATTTCATTGGCTACAGGTTTTCATAAAAATTTTGGCAAAAACCTGAAAAAAAATTGACTGGGGTACATTTTATATAGGCAACAAAAGTTGACTTTGGCGCTCAAAGGGTTAAGCATATTGTTAGGAAATATATTCTTACTATAGATACTCTGATAACATTCCTTCTAAGATTTCAGCTTTGAGGCACCGCTTCCTATCAGTGTTTTCTACAAACCAGAGATGCCCCTGCTGAAAAGCATTGAAGCCATCATGTGCGTTTCTCATGGCCCATAGACCTTTTCCATCGAAACTGCTTATTTGAAGGGAAAACTCTTCTCCCTTCAACAGACACACTTCACTTCCGACCACTTGCCTCCACACCAATATTGTGCTGTCTCTCACCTACGTGTTTCAGTATGCTTCCCTGTATGTAGTCGTAAGTAAGTAAGTAGTCGTCTATAGTATTAGACGACTTTGTCTCAAGACTGCTTTCTCAGACTTGGTCCCACTCTCCCAACACACGTCATCTGATATGCTTACTACTTACTACTACGAGAAACACTTTCTCGACTGTCTATGGCCACACCACAAATAATTGTTACAATACGATCATCAAATATTTGAAATATAGTTATTTTTATTCATGTACAAATCATCGTTGATGACACAGTCCCCGCTTGTCCATTTTGTTATAATCTTTGGTGTCTAGGTAGCTGTGGTCTAGGTAGCTGTGGAATGACATTGATGCAACGGGTGCATCAGGCCTGTGACTTGCATAATAAATTAATCTGAGGAACGTTCAATAAATGACTCATCTCTGCGGTAATGACCACTCAAGGAACTTTGATTACATCACACATAACGATGCCCTTACTGCCTCCAGTGTCGTGATTGGCACATACTATACACATGGTTTGGTGGAATTTTCGAAATGGTATGGGATCGGGTATGTTGTTGTAATCAGCCATTTCGGATCATATAATGAAACAAATTAATGTGCACAAGAATGCAGCCATAGTATTTTATCTTCGTATCACGTTTGAACAAAATCAGTCCATCGAGGGACAGTGACCTATGTTTATGTTTCAAAGACATAAAAAAATCACACCAAAATTTAAATCAAATGGCTGTCTATTGACCATATGGATCATAGCACAAAATTAGTAGACATGCATATGTATGCCATAGTACTTTATCTTTGTACCAAGTCTCAACAACATTGGTCAAAGAATATTTGCATATGATTAAGCCTCAAAGACATGAAAAAATCCAAAAATGACCATCTGACAACGATATTGGAAAAAAATGACAATCTGGCAGCCATATTGGAACATATATGTCACGAAGTAAATTGACATGTATATGTATGCCATAGTGCTTGATCTTTGTGCCAAGTTTGGACAAAATGGGTGTAATGACCTTTGAATTACGATTCAAAGACATGCAAAATTCCAACAAAATGGCAGTTCTGCAGCCATATTGGATCCTATCACAAGCTTAATTGATACATGCATACGTATGCCATAGTGCTTTGCCTTTGTGCCAAGTTTGAACCAAATCGGTTCAAGGATGTTTGAGTTATGGTTCAAAGACATGAAAAAATCGCAAAAAAATGGCCGCCTGTTGGCCATATTGGATCATATCACGAAATAAATTGGTGTTCATATGAAGGGCATAATGTTTTGCTTTTGTGCCAAATTTGAACAGAATCGGTTCAAGGATGTCTGAGTTATTGTTCAAAGACATAAAAAATCGCAACAAAATGGCCGCCTTACGGCCATATTGGATCGTATTGCATTATAATTCGACATGCATATGTAGGACATAGTGTTAGCCTTTGTGTCAAGTTTGAACAGAACGGTTCAAGGATCTTTGAGTTATAGTTCAAAGACACGAAAAATCGCAAACAAAATGGCCGCCTCGTGGCCATATTGGATTGTATCACAAAATAATTTGACATAGATATGTAGACCATGGTGTTATACCTTTGTGTCAAGTTTGAACACAATCTGTTCAAGGACATCTGAGTTATGGTCCAAAGACATGAAAATCACAACAAAATGGCCGCCTTGCGCCCATATTGAAACATATTGCGAAATAATTTGACATGGATATGAAAGCCATAATGTTATGCCTTTGTGCGCAGTTTGAGCAGAATGTGCTCAAGGATGTCTGAGTTATGATCCAAAGACATGAAAAATCGCAATAAAATGGCCACCTCGCGCCCATATTGGATCGTATCACAAAATAAATCGACGTGCATCTGTAGGTCATAGTGCTATGCCTTTGTGCCACGTTTGAACAAAATTAGTTTAGCAGTGTCTGAGAAACTGTTGATGACGGACGGACGGACGGACGGACGGGACCCAATCTTTAAGTCCCCGCCGGACTTCGTCCGCGGGGACTAAAAACAAATACCCACGACCAAAAAATATATTCATACATTTCGAAATGGAAGGTGCATGGAATTGTACTTGATCATGACCCAACATTAAGTGAAGCATATAAAATCAAATATTACACTGTCAAATGCCCATTTCGTTAAAAAATCCTTCTCTACACCAAAGTGTCTTCAATAAAATAATCCAATCCCTGCGAGAAATTGAAAAACCTTAAACTTGGAGTTCATAAAGAATTATATTTCATGATATACTGTTTATAAAGTAGTATATTATTTGTTGTTATTGAAAGACATAGACAGCACCACGTACTGTTTGATTGTTAGCTTAACAGTATACACAAACACACACCAAGTATTAAATTTGCATTTTCAACAGCATTTCAAGGTGAAGTGCTGCGCAACAGGTACATTAATCTATCATGAAACATTAAACACATAGGGACTGGCCATGAGGGTAAACAGCATACATGTATGTGTTTTTTGCCTGAGGTCCAAGAGTTGCCCGAATCAGTGTGTTTCATTAGGCAGTAGGCCAAGGGAAACAGACTGTTTTGGGCAAGCCGTAGCCCGCCGCAGGGAAAACAAACATAAGCTGTAACCCGAAAATGGCCCTTCAATAAGAGTTTTGTAACACACTTGATCCAATTTTCTCATTCAAAATTGAGCTCCTCAGCTATAATCACCAACAGCCATTTCTTCAGGCATGCGTAAACGGGACTTTCGAATTTCCCCCACAAAGATTTTGTGAACTGTTAACCAGTTAACAGTTTCAGAAACTGTTGCCTGGTAACTTCCATTTTGCATGTATCAGCATCAAAATGATGCAGATCAAGTGACCATAAATTAACAAATCACAACAGAGAATTTGGACAAGGCGTTACAAACCATACTGACTCATACCAGGGCAGTTCATGTTGTTGTGTTGAGGATGATCAACGTGAAATTTGTGGACAAAGGCACTTAGCTTCCATGATTCATAAAATACTACAAAGTGAGAGTGGAAAGCACATTTAGTGGACTTGTTGTATGATATGTGCTTCGAAAGTGAAAGACTTAAAACTTTTGCTAAAACTTGCCTTCAGGCAACTTTCAACCATACACTGCAAAATCTAGAATGAAAATTGCAAACTTTGGAACCTGAGAAACAAATTACCCACGATTTACCAATATTTGAAATTCAAAATGGCTGCCATACTAATTTTAACTCTATGGAGAAAAATACTGTTTTCGATTTTCAAAAAACCAAGATGGTGAAAATTTTTCTAACCCCAAGAGCTTTAAAATGAGCGCCCACAAGTGGTAGATCAGAAAAGTATTGGAATAATTAGAGCATCCAAAAATCTTTCCTACACGCATTCTATCTTTAACGTCAAACTTCTGAATCCCTGGTTCTTGCATCAGTGCTTGTTGACACTGACTGTGTACTTGTCCGCATTACTTGCTAACCTTTGACAGTTGTGTCAAGTTCATCAACTTGCTCAGAGATAAAGCTGATATGATAAACAACCTGCCCCCTCTAGAAGGAAATGAAAGATTTAGCACCTGAGATTTGTGATCTCCTGAGATTTTAACACCCATCTGAGAAAACGTAGGTGATTTGATACTATTGTTACTGGGTTGTGAATTAGGGCTAGGTAGGGATGAACAGATCTGCAGAACTAGCCTAGGATCCTTGGCTGGTAGTTTTCATGAGCAAACTAGTATTGGAAGTTTTTGTGATTCTACTGTGCAAGCCCCATGGAATGATGAAAATGTTCACTTGGTGACTTAAATGTTGACATGGAGGCTAAGTAGAAACTAATGGTAATGATCTACTTACACCACTAGTCCATTGGCTAAGGTGAATCAAAAATGATTTGTTCATCCCTGGCTGAGGCTGTTTGTTCCTTGTCTCATGAAAGGAGGATTACATTAGGTATTTGCTATTAGGTATTTAGTCACTGGTTGGCTAAATTGGCTACAGTTCATAAACCAGATATACATTTGGTAATTCCCATTATAGGCTTAGATTCAATTCAAGATGATGCCTTTTTCAGACATCTACCCTGCAATTTTGGAATGGAACAAAAAACGTTTGACGTTGCTAAATAGTTGTAAAGTTTTTGCAGTCACACCTCCTCGCTTTTTGTGAAAACAATTCTAAGAAGTAAAATTGATTGATACCAAGGTTCATACTCTCAAAGTCACTTGAAATTTAAGGACTTTTTGAGGTCCAAAATACCATCTTTCCGGTACCATTTGTACAATATTTCATTCGTACATATCATTTTCAGAACATCAAATCCTGTTCATCCTTGACATTTTTTAAAACAGTGGGTGGATTCAATTTTTCTGGACTTTACACGACTCAATGTCATTTTCAGGAACTTTTCAAGAACTGTCCAAGGAGGCTATGAATTTCAAGGACTTTCAAGGAGCGTATGGACCCTCTTTATAAAATTGTGGAGCTAAAAAAATCTGCATGCTCTCCTAATTTAGTAAAAGAATAAAATACATAATTATTAGAATTAATTAAACTTTGATGACTCCAATTAAGAACATCGCCCTTCTAAGATCTGATTGGTCCATCCCTTTGCCCTACGTCCCTTTATGTTCATAAAATTCTGTGACATTGCAAGATTTTGTAGAAATTATGAAAATTGAATTTAAAAACCACTGGCCATGGATTTGGTCTCTAAATTGCACTTTTGGACTCACAGTATAGTTATTTATAGGTGAGAACATAGCATTACAAAAGTATTTTTGAAATAATAATTTTTTTTTGCTATTGAAGCAATGTTTAATTTTCCCTTGAGAGGTTACCCTGACCTTTGACCCTGTCACAAAAAAAGATTGCTTTGGTTACTGTAGAAGAAAACTGAAAATATATATTTCTCTTGCCAACAATCAACGCAAATGCTGATGCCTTTACAAGGCAATGAAGTCCGTCACCAGACATTGAAAATGCATGTTTACATCAGCACACTAAACTAATACTCTTGATCAATCCACAACTGGCACATCTTGCCTTCTTATCACTTTACAACTTTGCCGTGTCAACTTGTCTGTAAGTAATGCAGAACACAAAATAAGACTTCATCAGTACATGGTACCTACTACCAAATGCAAAAAGGTGTCAAGCTAAAGCTGTCACAGTGTCTACTTATATACCCGCCATCCAAATTCGGCACAATTATCAGTGAAACTGTCTACAAAGCAGTTTCTGCAGGTATGCAACGGCTGTTCATTGTGATCAATGTGTGGTTTCTGGCATTAATTTTGCAGATTTTTGTCATTTGGTGGTAGATACCCCTCCCCCATCCCCCACGCCCTCAATTCATGCCTTATCCCCAGACACTGACAAGGAAAGATTCACATTAGCAATGTTAACCATAATGGTAATATTCGTCACAAACTCTGGAGAAAGTGCCCAATATTTTGGAAATGTGTGATGGAACAATGAATGATGTGATGAGATGTTTCCACGGTAGAGAATTCACATCCCAAAAGCATGTCGTACATCAATTACATTGAAAACATGATGCACTATTCCATTATTTTTTGTTTTTCAATATATGAAGTTCTCTCGTTTATTCGAATAATCCCCTGACCTTCTTTTTATTGAACAAATGTATGGTAAATCAGTTTTTTACAAATTTTTGTCCATCAGTGTAGCACTAAGCCTCATGCAGAGCGCCCTCAATGCATGAGTGGCCACAAACCTTAGAGCGCAATCACTGCATGAGCGGCCACAGAAGTAGAAACATTGAAACTGATCAGCCGTGCCAAAATTAGATGGTGATCTTTGAAAATGGTGAAGGAAAATTGATCAGATGTTGTTGAACACTGGTGGGGGATGGGGGGTTAGTAAATTACACTCAAGTTGGATTCAGTGCAGTATTGACTTTGTGGATGCGCAGAAAAAATTATGTATTCATGCAGAGAATTCTGGGAGTGACACACATCCTGTGACATGAACTGTGTGACCCATATACATCAGTCATAATACACTAAAGAACACACAGAGTTCATGCTGATATGAATTGAGGGCAACTCAAACTCTGCTGTGATAACCTTATATCTCTAAGAGGCAGCATACAATGAAAACATTTTCTTGATTCTCAGCTAGAAAAGAAACACGCTGTATAAGAAATTGCACTCCAGCTCCAAAATGGAAAACTTTTACACTGATTTATACAGCTTATACATTTGACAGTAGTAAATACAAGCGACAAACAGAAATAGATCAAACTGATAAGAGTTCTAAAAGCAGACCATATTTCGTAAGAGCTGGAGTCATTACATCACCTCAATGATTGACTGACCTGGCCTAAATTGCTTGAATGTAACATTACCTCTGTAAGTGCATGCACTTTGGGCCTTTAGCGATCTCATTTATCAGTGCAAGGAATGGGGTAAAATATGTTAGCACTCTCATCTAATGGTGAAAGGATTGGGGAAGGTGTTAGCGCCCTCATCTACCAGTGCAAGGATACCAGGATTGAGGTAAAACGCAGAAAAAATAGGACTGAAGCAAGGTGCTGGTGAGCAAAGGTGTCCATAGAACTACCCCTGCATATGCTACATCTGCTAAAGATTAAAACCCAGCTACATTACTTTGATTGTTCCTGGTTTCTGAAGAGGAACTGGCCGAGGGGTTGGGGACTGAATACGCCCCTCTCGTAGACGATGTTCCCCCTCACGATGGTTTTATGCACCACGCCCTGCACCGTCATGCCCTCATACGGTGTGACTTTGTTCTTGTGTTCAATCATTCTCTTCTCAATCTGCAATCAAAAAATAGAGATAACCTGTATCAATGATTGATTATTTCTATTTCATAACAACTGATATTGATCCACAATAAGGTTTGTTACAGTGTTACTATGACGTGATGTATACCCCACAAGTGAAATACTTCAACTTTTGCCCAACTTTTCCTCACTGAAACTTTAAATTGTTCTCTTACCATAAGGAATAAAATCAGGTGTCACCATGCCATGTTTGGTACTACAAAAACACTTTGCCTGACATTTACTGATATTTGAAATTCAAAATGGCTGCCACGATCACTGCATTAACTCTATCGTGAAAAATTTTTGATTTTCAAAAATCTCAGACAGTGAGATGTTTTTCTTGCTTTGGAAGCTTTAAAATGAGCCCCTACAAGTGGTAGATCACAAAAAGAATTGCAAAACTTGAGAGTCTGAATGTGTGTCTTCTACCTCAAAATGAAATTGAGCTGCACCTAGACTTGTCTGATATGCATTGTAGGGTAACAGCAATTGATATAAACAATGTTAAGGAATCAGTTTTGTGTAGATTTCCTTGCAGACAGCCATGTTGGAAGAAACCCTGGTCAACGACTTTGTATGAACCTTTGACCCTTGCATCGCAATGGTTTTGGGCGAAGTCAAATGTTATCAATGGTAACTGTGGACCAGTTTACAGGATATTTCGGTATCTAGGTTAAATTTTGACCCTACGGATAACCTAATACATAACATGACGATTTTCATTTGAGCTGGGTGAAGATTCTGGGGAACAGACGAGACAATTTCTAGCAGAGTCCTGAGAATGAATGCACAAACAAACAAATGGAAGCTAGCTTTAAATCAGCTGACCTTGAGGTGACTTTCTGGATCCCATACAACAAAATCTGCATCCATGCCTACTTTGATGGCCCCTTTGCGATTGGACAAGCCGCACAGTTTTGTCGTCTGCTCGCACATCAGCCGGTGCAGATCCTGGAGGGAGAAGCCATGTTGCACAGCGTTGGACCAGAATAGGGACAATCCTGTAGAGTGATTCGAAATTCGATTAGCTGCCAAGCGCGACTGTAAAATTGGTTGTACAGTAATATTTTAAAATAAAATAATCAGATATCAAGTATGTATGCAGACAAATTTTTCACGAGTTACCATAGGAGACCTGAAAACTCATAGTTGGGCCAGATGAACTGTAGCAAAAAACTGGCAGTGTTTCGTATATATTTACAATTCATATCCAATAACTTATTGACAGTGCAATTCAAGTAAATATACATGTACATCTGGAAAGCATCAAACAACAAATATTGTTTTCAACGAATTTTATTCATTCACAAACGTTTGTGTAGGGGCCTTGTCATAATGAAACCAGAACACAATGTTGATCATGTTAAAGCCCCAAAAGCTGTGAATGTGTGATAAACCAATCTCAAAATATAATCAGATTTCCAAGACTTTCTTTTTATAAGACCCATAAAAGACTGAAAAAGTATATAACACTGTCATAAGTGTAGAAAGTGGCATGTAAATTTAAACATTTTAACATGATTTTAGATTTCCTGCCTTTTTCAAAAACTAAAGTGACAGAGAAAATAAAGATTACAACAACAAAATGTTGGCCATCGTGTGTTGTGCATTAGAATGCTTGTTTCTTTTATGATCAAGATGTGTATGTGCAGGAGAAACTGCATTTTTTGTACTTTTCTGTAGGCTGCGCCATTTTATGAGTGTGACATCCATTTATTATTTAATCTGTTAAAACATGTAGGCATGGTCCAAATCAGCGAGCATTGATACTTATATACATGTCCTTCAGTTAGAACATTTACATGAACTGACTTTGGTTTGAAAATAAAATCATGAAAATAATGCATAAAATTTGCAGCTATTGGTGCTTTAATGTGAAGTGTTTAATTCATAAGGATAAGCAGTGGAAAACTTTTGATATTTGTCCACTGTTTCTGTTCAGTATTTGGTTTCCTGGTTTACTCCCATAAAACATAATTCACCAAGAGGACCATAGTTTGAATCTAACTTAACTTTTGACTATGGCAGAGTTGGGCATGTATATACAAGAATGGGGTGAAAGGTTGATAACCAGCATTCAGCTTGTTAACTCTCCTTGAACACACAGCCACATTAATATTCATGACTGGAATTCAATTGTCACAATACATGAAGAATGTATATGCAATTTTCATAAAGTGTATGCTGAGTAGTTGTGTATGGTTTTTTCAGAGTAGAATACCATACAGAACAAAAACAGGACAAAAAGTGCTGAAAAATAAAAGGATAAAGCTATCGTCCCTTCAATTTAATTTTGATGATTTTTAAAACTGCTTGTGTTTTTGACGTAAACCACAGTTTCTTGTTCTACTGCCCAAAGCAAGTTGAAGTACACAATATTGAGCTTGTTGACTCAGCCTGTACATGTGTAACTGTATAGCTTTTGCTAAAAGGTGAATTTGACCCGTACTTAAGATAGAATGTGCCTCGGGGACAAATATTTGGACTAAAATTTCTACAATTTTTTTCTGATCTACCACTTATGGGAGCTCATTTTCAAGCTTTTGGAGAAAAAAGAATTCATTGTCTTAGTTTTTTTAAAATTCGATATTTAATTTTCCCCCATTGAGTTAACACAGGGATGGTGGCCATTTTGAATTTCAAATATCGCATGATGTTGAGTAATTTGGTTTGCTGGTTAAAAACTTTGCACTATGACCCCCGACTTTCATTATTCATTTGATGAGAGAATGGTTGAAGTTTCATTTAACAAAGTTTGACCAAAATTTTAAGTCTTTCACTTTCAAGGCGCATTTTACCGTAAATCCAAATGTTTACCATAACAGTGCATTTTACACATGTAAATGTTGAGTTGACGAGCTAAATCGTGGGTGTTTAAAACATGCTTTGGGGAGTAGAACAGGAGGTTGGAATTTACATTTATAATAAGAATAGTTATAAAATCATCCAAACTTACTGTACATCTATTGGCATTTTTTGAACTCCCTGACGTTGGTGTCTTAATATTTGAGCTTTTTCATTTTATTCTGCCATGTCTTCCTGTTTTGGTCTGTCTGTACCAGCGCTACAATACACTGTACACATGGCATGGTAACACTGTAACTGTGATCTGACTAATTTTTACATTGTTGCGAACAAAGATACCAACCAAAATAGAATCATCATGCTTCAGATGGTATGTTAGTGGCTTTGTAGTCAGCCATTTGCATTTGACCCAGGGCCATGCAAGTCACAGCTTGTGGTGCAACAATACTACATATCTCAGGAATCAAATGATGGGAATAACAAAGTAGCAGTAGATTAATGGTACCATTTACATGCGCATGGCTTTTTACGCTTTCTTTTATACACGGTTATTTTACAGACTAAATTTTATATAAGCAGGTCAGACTTTTAAGTAAGTTTTGGTTTCTGTCATGATGTGTGTATGTGATGTTTTGTCCGACTTTTCTTTGTTGTTAATTGTGCTGAACTGTTTTGTAGCAGATGTAATTTCTCCGTGGAGATTAAAGAATTGTATTGTATTGTATTATATTGTACCGGTATTGCATTGTATTGTATTATATTGTTAGTATCTGCAGCTATGTTACAGGCTTTTAAAAAATTAAAGTGGGCAAGCAGAGAAACGGAAATTCTGAGGAACGATTTATATTTTGTCTGGCTACTTGTTCACTTATCAATAACACTGGGCTCCATTACATAGTTTTTGTAACCACAGAAATATAAAACTATTTTCTACTATCTACTATTGATGATTAGAGAAGATCTTTTGCAGGTCTACCCATGAAAATACGCCATGGAGCCATCAATCACTGAAAAAGCAATTGAGTTATTCTCGAAGAATATACATTTTATTGTGAAACATACCAAACTGTAGGGATGATATGCCGCCCCAGGCCGCCATGAAGTCTCCCTTCTCCAAAAGTTTCAAGTTCGCTGTGCAAGGTGAGTGATCTGAGACGACCATGTCAATGTCACCTTTCCTGATTGCTTCCCAGAGTTTGTCCTGAACACGGGGGTAAAAAAAATTGGAAGAGATGGCAAGATTTGAAATTAGTTTTACCTGTGTGATTTTACTCCTCAGCTTTTTCATTTCAAACTGCCATAGAGATAACAACAGAAGTCAATTAGCACTCAAGCAGGTAGAATGCGCCTCCAGGACAGATATTCATGCTCTCAAGGTTTTACAATTCTTTTCCAGTCTACCACTTGTGGGGGTTCATTTTAAAGCTCTTCGAGTAAGAAAAAATTTCACAGCATCAATTCTTCGAAACGCTAACATTCTATTTTCCCTCATAGAGTTAACACAGGGGTGTAGGCCATTTTGAATTTCAAAAATTGATAAGTATTAGATGATTTGTTTCTCTAGTACAAAACTTTGCAGGTGACCCCTGATTTTCATTCTTGATTTGGTAAGAGAATGGCTGAAAGATTCATTAAGGAAAGTTTAAGTAAAAGTTAACTTTCAAGGCTCATACTACATTAACAAAACTACACCCACTGTTACAGCTGTCAGTACATTTCACTGCCTTGTAATATTCTTTTAGCAGTGCATCAACTTTATTAAAATTTTCAGCATAAGGCTTTAAAAGTTCCATTTTGAAGACCACAGTGATCGTTGAACGGGGAAAAGGGATAACCAAGATTCTCTGCATGCTTCAATATCAACACTTAATTTTCATACATTGTAAACCAATCATTCAACTTGTTATAAATGATGTGCTGAAATGATACAGAAGCTTGAACCTGATTGGTGAAATTTTCAGATATACATGATACATGAATGCAATCCTTTCACCTGATTGGTTTGTTCCCTGATCGGAGGACAGCACTTGTACTGTGTAGCACCATTGGGGATCTTTTCAGCAGCCAGGGTCAGGTAGTGGTGACACGTCTCCACAGTCAGTGGAGCCCCCTGGGCCCTGGCGTCTTGTATGATGGGTAGCGCCTCAGCAGATGATAAGTGAACAATATGGCAAGGTACTCTGTAACAACATCAAGTAAGATAATATATCACTATTCGAGAGCATCCATATGATTTCTTAACAATTCTGTTTTTGCTTCAATCTTTTCAACTACTTGAGCTTAATATGAACAACATGTTTTTTCTTAGTCAATACAATTTTTTTAAAATTCTATATTCCTGATGATCTATAAAATTGAAAAGATTTAAAGATTTTTAGAGATGATGTCACAGGAGGGTTTTTGATCCCAAAACCATAATTTTTCAAGATATTCACCAGAAATTAAAAGATGAACATACAATGTAAAGATGCTTCAAGCTTCATAAATGGCCCTTGCATTTTTTTTCATCCACCATAAAATATGGTTACCTTGGAGACCATAACTCCATTTTCAAAGGTAAACTTTGACCCCTCTAAGAACATCCTATTAAGGCTATTGTCAGTGTAAATTAACCATAGTGTTGATAGAACCATACACACTTCCACAGTCAATGTTAGAACAAGCTTACTTGTACTGTAGACAGAGCCTTGCCAGGAGTTTGATGGCTTCATTTTCCATGGAGCAAGGTCTGGACTTGAGAAATGTCTCATATTCGTTAGCGTCCATGGAGGAAACGTCCGGAGCTGTTCCATCAACCTCAGCATGGAACTGAAAGATATTACAACAGTGAATTGTTATGGACAATACCAAAAACAAAATTGTTCATTCCATTGTGTTTGTTTGGAACAGTTATGAGCTGACCATTTTACATAATGACAATCAGCATGCAGTTTTATAAAAGTCATCTTGGCTAAAGATGTTTACATACGCATTGAAGTCAGCAATGATTTGAAGTTCTGTGCACCAAGTGGAGAATTAGTCTGTAACAGCAGCAGCAGCATCTCTCTCTCTCTCTCTCCATTCATGCATCCATTCATTCTCTCCATTCATGCATCCATTCATTCTCTCCATTCATGCATTCATTCATTCATTCTCTCTCTCTCTCTCTCTCTCTCTCTCTCTCTCTCTCTCTCTCTCTCTCTCTCTCTCTCTCTCCCTCCCTCCCTCCCTACCTCCCTCCCTCCCCCCCACATTTGAACATTCATGAACTTTAAGTTATACTGGATCACCTGTTCATTCATTCATTGCTCACTGACTCACCAGAAGCACACTGTCGGTACCCTGGAGTTGTTTCATTGCCAAGTGAAGGTCATCCTCTGTGACGTGAGGAAACTCATCCACTCCACTGAAGATTAGAAAGCACTTGAACCCAGCAATGCCTGCCTTGATCATTGGCCTCAACTCCAGCTGTAGATGAAGAAAACATGATTCTTGGGAACTGCTTTCTGAAAGCCCCTCTTTGACTAACCAGCTTCTTATTTGCTCTTTACATCAATGTGTCATACAAAAATCCAATTGCTTTTTAGGGTATTGCTTCGATTAGGAATTTTATTGGTAATATTTTCAAATTTCATGGATATGACTCAAATGAGAGCTGGGACTAATTCATTATTTAAGAGAAAAAGTGGTCAGTTCTGAAATTTTGGATGCACTCAGACAATTTTAGTTTTACTTTATCTCAGCTTTTCAAAGACTTTTCTGAAATTGATTAAACATATGGCATGATAAATATTTTACACTGTTCAAAAATCCATTTGTCAATTCCTAATAAATTGACTGTCATCTGTACTTGCTGAACAAACATGTAGGTACTAGCAGGATAAGACATAGCTCTCATTTCAATAAAGAAAAGTTTACCTGACTCTGAGGTGCCACCTATCCCACAAAGCATCAGCCTTCAAATAGCAGTTACACCAGTCTTACCTGATTCCCAGGTACCACTCCTCCCCAGAATGCAACGTCGACATGGCACTGTCCCTGTGCATGTTTGAGCTTGATGTCGAATGCATCCATGGTGGTTGTAGACGGAATACTGTTCCTGCATATGGTCAGAGACATGATCAGCAGAGTTACATACTTGAGGATGCAAATTTAGACAACACTTTTGCGTATAGAAATAGGTTTTACATTTCAACTAACTGGTTTATCCTTGTGCTTTGACTGTCTCTTTGTATTCCACTGTGGAAATATCAAGCAATGTTGCTAATTGTGCAAATACACTACCATTGAATATGAAAGGTGGTTGTACAACACAATTGTTGGACTGAAGTGCAGTTGGAAAGATGAATTTTTGACTGCAGATTCTCTTCTCATCATGTTTAGATTGTTGCACATCTGATCTCTGCAAAGATACATCATTGAAGCTAAAAACACATATTTAAACAACAGTATGTGTAACATTGATATTTCAAATAGACATGTATGTGTTTTGACAGACATAGAAGAGATATAATTGAGAAAAACACTTTCAACTTAAGGTTCATGAACACTTAGGTTTGACAAGTTTGACTAAATTCAACCTGGCAGTTGCCAATTTCAACCTGCTCACCCCCACTCAAAGTAAACAGATCCCCAATCATATTTGTGACAACAGTGACTTTTGACTGAACCATGGTGGTGAAGGGGAATAGATGATAATTGTCCTGATGATTTACTGATGTGAACATATCACTTTGATTGTGTCACAAATCAAGAGTTTTACAACCTCAGTATATCTCAGAGAATCAGTTGCACTGGTAGCTGTGAGTCCATAGCAGTGGGGTTTTGGAGGGGATTTCTGCCTTTTACGGGCTGACATTAACTTTTACGACTTTGGGGTTAAAAGTTGTAAAAGTCAAAACCAGCCCGTAAAAGGCAAAAACGGACCCACAGCTATTGCACTGGCAGCATGCATTAGATTTGTAAAAATTTACAATTTTTCTGAATTTTTTTTTCTACAGAAGTCCCTTTAGGCACACGTTACTGGATGAAAGTCTGGTTAAGCCAGTGCTTGATTGCTTACAATGGCATGTCCACAATCGTTGTTATCCCGCCAGCTGCAGCTGCCTTGGTAGCAGTCTCGTAGCCTTCCCAGTCAGTCCTGCCAGGTTCATTGACATGTACATGACTGTCAACAATCCCCGGCATGATGAGTAGATCACCGCCATCGATAACCTGTAATGCACAATGCCAGGAGTTAGTGACAAAGCTGTGACTTAAAATATGTCACACAAAAAATGGGATATTAGATGAAAACATACAAATCATGACATTCAATTTTTTTAAAAAGTGTTCTTGCAAATTTTGATCCAAGGGCAGCTGCCACAGAGAAAAAAACATTTGTAGAGAATGTATCCTTGTTTAGGAAATTCTTGATGGCTAATAATATACTGGTATAACAAAAATTAGTGTTCTGTAATCAAAGTTGATATCTTGTTGAACCTTTGAGTAATGAAATTTTTCCCGCCAAAATATTAGTGCTGCATCTCACTAATTTTTATGATTTTTTTATGTAATATTTCTGATACTTTTGGACCAAATGGACATCACTTTTCACAAGCTACAGTTTTTGATTAAAATTTTGGGAAAAATTAGAAAAAATTGACTGGGTTTTATACATTTTAAAGGTGACAAAAATTGACTTTGGTACTCAAGTTGAAGGGCCTACTGATTTTGATGGTGTTTTTTTAACCACTTTTGTTTTTAATGTCAATTACACTGAGTTTTTTGTTCTAATCACCAAGCAATGTTGCAAGTCATACTCAGTATTCAGCTAGGGCTAAAAAAAATGTGCTGTTCTGATAACCCAACCTACACTATTTTTTACCCGCCGACCCTAGACTTTTTAGGACTACGTAAACACGGAAATTAAAAACAGAGAGAAAAAACCTGTAAAATCATGCGTTCATGACCTGGCATTTTACTTTTGCATGAATGAGGATGCCTTTTATGTTTTTATTAATTCTTTTTATATGTATGATACATTTTTCTGGAAATGTAGTGGCCAGTGTTTGATCGCCCTGAACCCCTGAAAACTGTGTATTTAAATTAAAATATTTTGGAAAATAATCCCTGCCTACCTATCTACCCTATTTTATAAAATCATGTTATTGGAACAGCAAAACTTATTTTTCAGCCTTAGTCAGCACATCCCGTGCATGCGTGAATTGCATAGTTATTGCTAACAAGAGAATTCTGATCCAGGCTAGAATTCACATATAAACAATTAGTACACTTTACATGTATAAGAGAGTGTGTTGACAAAATAATTCATAACAGGCGTTTCAAAATATTTTTGGAAGTTAATTAGAGCTAGAACTTCCCATAGACACAAAACAAAAGTATTGGAAAAATTTCATTACAGTTTCAGCTGCTGATCTTTTAGCATCACCTTCATCTTGTACGTATACAAAGCCAAAAATTTAGGTCTCACCAGTGTTCAAGACAAATAATTATTTTTGCATATTAAAGTTGGAATGCAGTGATGTCATTCAGGTGTCAGTCCCATCGAAACCTTTTTGAAGTTTGTCAACTGATTGTACGGACAGTATAGCCAATCATAGCATCATGCACTGTAATTTCATGCATACCACAGATGTGGCCTGAAATCGGTTGTTTTGTGTTGAGAGCGTAGGTCCCCTCAAAACTTGTACCAAAAATGCACAACAGATCAATTCTGAGCAAAAGCAGATAGCAAGTATAAATTAGAAGCCTTATTAATGTTGGTTTATTCAAATGAATGCGTCTTTTTGTGAAGGAAATCTGATTCTCCGATGTGTATCATGGCAATTATGTTTCCTAACTTCCATTTATTCTAGATTACAGAGGGGCCTTCACCATGTACCAAACCACAAGCAACTTGACGTACAGAGCTTTATTTGATGAAGGCAAGTTGCTGACCCACAAATTCCTGTTAGCTAGTTGCAACCCCTACATACCAACAAGACTGTAAAAGTGGCTGTTCTGGTATCTAATTATCGTTCAAGTTGCCTATACGGGGCACAGCTGCTGTGTTAACTTTTGATAACTTTGGCAGCATTTTTGTTCAGGACAGTATATCAACTAGGTTCTTGTTCTACTCCTGTAGCATATGTTGGACTATCCAGGACTCCGCTTGCTCCTATTAGGTGTATGCACAATTTATGTATGCGAGAGCTTCAAGGTCATAGCCAACAATAGCTCTGCATGGCAGGGCTGTGTCACAGTTGCGAGTGTAGTGATACGTACCGGCCGCCGCGTACTATGCTGCTGATAGTATGCATAGAATAAGTGCATAGTACGCGGCGGCCGGTACGTATACTCGCAACTGTGGGCTGTGTGTTACCGGCGTTATGTGCATGATGTGGTGGGAGGCAAGGTACCTTGTGGGAGGCCGTATAACGCCGGTAACACACAGCCCTGCCATGCGGAGCTAAGCCAACAATAGCACATCAAAGGGTATAGCCTCGAATCCGCCCCATTTAACTACAGTAACATTAGTATTATTGAACATTTTATCAGTTTATTGTTGCTGACACGGTTTTCTGCGCGAGTATTAGGCCCCTCGTAGTATAACTGCAGTTTTGCGTTGCCAAAATGGTGGCTTATACTCGAACACATAAGGTATCACCAATGTCCACACCTATGGCAGTGTTTTCTGTGGACAGGGGATTGGTTCTCTGTTGTTGGCACCCTCTCGAAATGGTGCCAGTCACACCTTATAAGTAGAACACATGTACTGGTGAAATTCCCCTAAATTTTCTGTTGAAGGGACCCCCCCCCGTTGATACCATCCTGGATGAAACAATACTGTGACCTTCGTTCTGAAATGTTGTTATTTGTTCCAGGGTTTGTTACCTGAAAGGCCTCTCCATGAGCTCTGTCCGTTCTGCATTCCTGTCCCGCTTTGATATCTACTATAATCCCATCTTTGACCGTGATGGCAGCCGGTGAAATATGACCGTTTTCAAGAAGAACACGATTACCGATCACAACCGTCGAGGCCATCTCACAACCCCAGATCTCGATTCGATCAATACCACATGCAAGACTAGTGCATGGTAGCAGTGCGCACAAACACAACCACGTCACGTCTGCTGTCGCGATTCCTCGCTCGTGGAGCTGAGAGGAGCATCGTTTCACGCCATGTTTTCAGATCCAGAGACTGAAATAGGTTGAGGGCGCTGTCTACAATGTGGGTCTTTTGACGGAACTGGCGCACTGCTTGAACAGTGGATAAACGGTAGAAGCTTCAAGTCCGGTCTAAGCTTATGCTTGAACTCATTCGTGTAAAATTAACACTATAGCCTTGTTCACGGTTACAGGTTTGTTACTAAATATAGCTGTACGCGCGCGACATCGGACACGCAGCTTGAAATGCGGACAAATTTTATCAATGTTGCATGCGTGGCTGTTTTTGCAGCTTGTACTCTGAGTCGTGAATATGTTTTTTAGTATTCACTGTTACACTAGCAGTCGCCCACTGAGATGTATTTTCGTCGTTCTTGCATGCGTAATTTTCAAAAGCGTAATCTAAAAATGCGGACAAATATTTATTTTTGCATATTAATGAGAGAACAGTGACGTAAACTGTGAACGGCCCCATTGACAATTATTTTGATGAAAATATATCCGTTTTCAGAGCACTCCTTTACAAAACCGTTTACTGCACCTATTCACTGTAAACATGTAAACATGGAAGCATTGAATTGATTATCGTGTTACGTCGATTTTAGCCCTGCGTACAGGTCTGTGTGTTCTCGGCGTTGTACGGCCTCCCCCCCCCCCCCCCCCCACAACCACGGTGGAGGCCGTATAACGCCGGGAACACACAGACCTCTGAGACCTGTACGCAGGGCTACGTCGATTTATGCTATTTATGCTATCAAATAAATTTAACTGTCTCTTCAAAACAATAATGGAGCGGTGGCCTGGGAGAGACTGAACAATATCTAATAGAAAATTTAAAATTGTTAATTACATACAATAACACTGCATCCTTCAATGCTTTTTTATTTCTTTTTTGCGTTTTCTTATAAGTAAAAGCCGTGCTTATAACTTGCTGATCGTGATTTCAAAGAGGGCTAACTGATCAAATAAGTTATTTTTTTGTTGCATGGCATCTCATGTCCAACATGTCTATGTAGGGCCTAATGGTCATTGGTACTGGGTGAACTCAATATGGCTAGAAATCGTATACTTCCAAACCATGATTCATTATGCACCAGTTTTTTTACGAAAAGCATACCAAGCAACAAATAACTTTTTATCAAATATTTAAATCTAGGAAACCGTACACATTCAAGTAGATGCAAAATGGATACATCAGTAAGCTTAGATTTCCAATGTCAATGTACAACATTGAACAACATTCCATCTGTTGACTTTGCCTGCATTTATTTTATGATTAATTTAGCTGTTTGGACATTTTTTCCTCACAATTTTAAAACTCCAGTAGTCGTACGAAAGCCGACTAGCGAAGAGGAGTACGGTTACTGCATGACGGCAGAATAATGCGTATGTGCCCATCCCCGCCCCAGAAACCCTGAACACGTAGAACTTGAAGCTTATTTACCTCAGCCTGAGGTCAACTGGTCGGAGCACCGACACAACTTTCCCTTCATAAATAAACACGGACACAGGGTCTTGTACAGCGGGCTTACCATACCTGGATACTTGATAGACATTCACAGAAAAATGAGATCCAAAAACTGATAATACTTAGAAGGCGTTTGTTTTCTCTCTTCTTTCGTACATTTCGTGCTATCACGGTCTCTGGCCGGCCGTCGGATGCAGTGAACAATACACGGGTACGCGATAAGGACACACGCTCTTGCTAAATTAAAAGTTCTTGGACCTTAAAACCCGGGGGAGAGGGGGACTACCCGCGCAAGTCCCTTTAATAGCATACGGCGGCAGGACTATGCGTTTGTATCCCCGCCCCACCACGGCCCTTCGCTTGCTACGGCTACCTGATGAACACTTGACCTTAGCAGGTCACCTGGTCAGTAAACTTTTGATAGCAAGGTTTGGCGCGCAGAGTACGAAAACTTCCCACATTAGCTATCAACAAACGACAATACAAATATCTATCCTGGATTTCATGGAAATGTGTCAGAACTTTCCCTCATTCAATCTTTACTTCATCGCCATGTTGTTTTTTGTGAGTTAAATCGTAATTTATATAATATTTAATGTTGAAAAATGATCAATTCATTAAAACCTAAGTTAATGACAATGACTTCTTCTAATATATATTTGTTGATGTGTCCGACATGAAAACTGGTGGTAACAAAATCTATACTCAGTAGGTAAAAAATCCGACCTACCCATTTTCTAAACCCCTTATCCTGAAACTTTCACTCGTTTTACAGGTTTTACTAATAAAACTCACAATATTTTGTAATATACATGCACTAAAAAAAGTGCAGGTGCATACTTTGTTTTTCTGAGATATCCTATTGTACATAAATTTAGCTGAAAATAGAGGAAATCAATGGATTTATCGAACTTGATAGCCTACCGCACATAAGTGTTCTTGTTGTTAAAAAATAGATTCGTACGTGTGTCTAATTGAGATTAAAGTGTCAGTAAAGTGTTTTCTCTCAATTGTCTTGGAAAATTTTGGAATAGAAAACAAGCAATTACCATCATCCATGTCATCGTCTGAAAGCGTTTTGGCAGCAACGGACGCAAATTATCGGCCAGGGCCTCACACTCTCAGCCTTCGATCGACTTTTCAACCAGGCGACACCGCGCTGCAGCGCTGTGCGAGCACCTCTGACTATAGGTGGGCCAGTGTTCGCGGTGACTTTTTTCTCCTCGCGTACGGCATACGCATTAGTCTGCTAAAATTGCGTAATGGCTGGATTTGAGTGCGTAATTTCACTTCCGCACTCGATTGACGAAAAAACTGACAATGTGCCGTTGTATAAACCTACATTACATATTCGGATTGTACGATGTAACATTATTTTAATGAAAACAGTTTAACGAACAACTTGAACAATGTTGAAACGTAACAGCGAAGGGTATACATGCAACCGTCACAACACATCGGGCAACCCAGTTATGGCAGCTTATCCAGACGGTTTCTGGACGTTCCGGCACCAAGTCGTTTCGGCCCAAGACGTTTCGACTTTCCAATTTCAGACCCCAAGTCCGAGTCGTTTCGGCACCGCAACCCAAGACGTTTCGGCACCGCTGAAGGCTACCTGTGGGAACTAGTGCTGGAGCTTAATGTCACAAATCAAAGCACTGAAAAGTATAGTGTCAACTAACATTCACGTACATGCTTAATCTTTGTGAGAACATGGGAAGAGACCGTAAGAAAAAACGTCATATCATTTTCAAATTTGTGACACAAGTTTATCGATATCAATAGCCGCCGACACGGCAAAAGTTTGAAAGCGGTGAGGAAACAGCACGGCAAAATTCACACAAAATGCACATAAAGTAATGGTCAGAACGCAAAGGTCACGCTTACGAATATGACGGATCAGTCAATTACTAAATAGTTTGAAAAAAAAATCGAAACACAGATGCCGAAACGTCTTGGGTTGCGGTGCCGAAGTGACTTGGGGCCGGAAATTGAGAGGCCGAAACGACTTGGGCCGAAACGACTTGGTGCCTGAACGACCAGTTACCATCCAGACACTTCTGCAGTGTTCAAAATTTATCGGGATTCCGACGAGCTCTACCAATGAATCATTTTTTTTCACGGACTCGTAGAGCAAAGTTGAAAGAAATTAAAACAGATTTGTCTGCTTTAACGCCATGCTGCATGTGTGCTTGATCAAAATTTGGGAACAGCGAGACGCGATGATCGTGCACGGTTGACATTTATATAATTTGTAGCAACATTTCTGTCAATCACTCACTTTCAGAAACCATCGCTCGCCTGAAAATTAGCAACGTAATTCATAGGCACAGCTGACATGATAACGTGCCTAACGTGATAACGTGTGGACTACGATGCCGATTTTTCAGACAACGCCCAGAGAATCCGAAACTTGCCACACAAAATGAGTGATTGACAGAAATGTGTTGCAACAAATTTCGTCTGGTTGTCGCCTAAGCTCAGTCGTGGGGAGTGCTTTCGGTGTTATCCTTTGCGTATAGAAAACGCATAACGATGAAAAAAATGCGTAGAGAGTCAATTTCAATGTGTAAATACGCACGATTTTTGCGTAAACGCGAACTCTGTGGGCTGTAGCTAAGCAAACTACCTCCACCTGAGTGGGGACACTAAACATGACCACGGTACAATGCAATGTTGTACGATAAGCACAGTGTGTAAACTAAATCAGGAAGAAAGTTTGATGGATCGTATCAAAGCTATAAAAAACTATATCGGCTGACCATTTCAAGACTCATTTCATTGACAACGAAAAACGTCCATCAAATAAGCTTATTGTCAGGACAGATTGCGCGTGGGCACTGCAGCGTTGGTGGTCGATCGAGGGTCCTGGATGGAAGTCTGAGGCTGTATTGAATTTGCAACGCACATGTATAGTTAGGCTGCAACGCACATGTATAGTTAGGCTGTGTTGAATTTTGCAGCGCATACTTTGTTCTTTTTTGCAAATAGTATCAACAACGACAACAAAAATAAACAACAACAACAACAACAACAACAAATTTACTGAGTCCAAATATATTTTTATTTTTCTTCATTTTGAAATATTTAATCATCATCATCTATCGTCATCATCGGAGATCGAATCTCCTGTGGAACAGCTAGCTGAGTTGGCGGTATTTGTGACTGGTGTGAACATCAGCACCGAGGTTCGTTCGGCCTTCGGCCAACACTTTCAATCGACTTTAGATCGACTATCCAAGCAACACTGGACCCATCTGTGCTCGTCGGGGACTCTAAGAGCGATATCAGTTCACTTCACATGCATGAAAATACTTAGCTGTGGAAACGCAGCTATCTGTTGGCGAGGTAGCGGGGATCGCTATGCGGGTCAAAGGTCAACCGACCTTTGACCCGCATAGCGATCCCGCTACCCCCCCCCCCCCCACCCCGCGAACAGATAGCTGCGTTTCCAGTAGTCGTATGAAAGCTGACACGCGAAGGGAAAGTCAGGTGCCGCCAACTGGTAAATTTCATGAATTTCGCAAAATCATCACAAAATATGTTTTGACGGCTGATGATAATGATTTATTTCACCAGAAAAAAAATGTGTCAACATTACTGGTGGGGACCAGGGAAGTAGTTCTAGTGGAACTAATCAAGTCCCTGGCCCTGAATTCATAAGCTTACAAATTATGATATCAAAGTAATATAGTTTGCCATCCTTTTCAAGAATTACATATTACATTTCAACAGCGAGGAGACATCACATAAAAACCAAAAAATACAGAGATTCACTGTTCTGAGTTCAAAAGAAAATTTTTAAGTGAGGTTTTAAATAAATTTCTTGATTGTACAGATTTTACCGTCATTGGAATTTCGTTCCAATGCTTAGCAATGGAATAATATATATTATTTTGAGTTAATTTTAAATTTACCTTTGGAATAACAAAATTGTCGCCAGTAGCTAAACGTGTTTCATATGTATGTGAAATTGATGAAGCATAGCGATCTACTGAATGCCCATAATGACCAGTTTTTAAGTCAAAAGCAAATACACAGGTCTGAAACTTACAAAGTTCATAAACATTGAAAATGCCAAGTTTCTGAAACAATGGAGCACTGTGTGTAATGTTACTTTTGTAATCTAAAAATCCTGTCTAGATAGATTTTATACGCATTTCCCCATATTTCAATACAATACATTATATGAGGGAGAATAAAACAATTGTACAATAACAATAAAATTGATTTTGGAAGATAATAACGTTAATATGATATAAGACCTACTTTTTGACTAACCTTCTTGATAATTGTTTCATTTGATGTGATATTGCCATGTTAAAGAACTTTGTTACTGAGAATCCAGAGTAACCCCAAGATAAATAGCAGAAAAAACATTTTGAATTACCAAATCACCAACAAATAAAGCACCCTGAGGGAGTTGGGGCTTTAAACTTTCTGCGAACAGTTTTAAAGATAATATAGTTTGTTTTGTCAACATTAACAGTAAGCTTGTTGGACTTGCACCAGATATACCGATTTTTCGTATTTTTGACCTTGACCCAAAATTTGGAGGGGAAAGAGCTGTTCGTAAGTGCCCTCCCACTGGCATACACGGAAAATATGCCCTCCCACTGAATTTTGATGCCCGCTGCCCTCCATTATCTATAGTCTGCCCGCTCCCCACTCCCCACAACATTTCAAGCTCCCCTCTGCCCTCTCCCCACTACTGAAATTTCCCATTGCCAACTAGATGCCTACTAGGCAACCCAGATCAACGCAAACCGTGGGAGCAGCTGGCAGTATAGCTTGGAACATTGCTCCCCTCTAAGTTAGGCGCTAAATCTCCCCTCAAGTTCTATCAACCACGCCGCTTTCCCCTCCCTCTACGTATCTTCCGGTGCCCACTGTCAAAAATTTTCTCCTCGCCCACTGAAAATAGTGAAATTTCTTCCCCGCCCACAGTAAATATAGATTTTTTTCTCCACGCCCGCTGATTAGTTTTGAAATTTGCCCGCCCGCTGAAAAACTTAGCACGAACACCTTTTTGCACGAACAGCTTATAATAATTAGTTGGCGGCACCTGGAAAGTATTACTGCTAATTGTACAACGGCAGAACTGTGCGTTTGTTTCAAGTTCCCCGCTCCACGTACAACGACCCTCGCTTGCCAGGGTCACCTCATGAACACCTGACCTCAGCAGGGTCACCGGGTCAGTAAACTTGTCACGTTTGGATAGCAAATGCGCGCGACGTACGTCAGGGCATGAAAACTTCCCGCTCGTCTGTCTGCACATGAATTTCCGCGCAAAATTCAATACAGCCTAAAAGCCTAACTTTAGGCTGTAGGCCTATTGAATTTTGCAGCGCATACTTTGTTCTTTTATGCAAATAACGACAACAATAATAACGACAACAACAACAAAATTACTGAGTCCAAGAAATATATTTTTATTTTTCTTCATTTTTAAATATTTAATCATCATCATCATCATCATCATCATCATCATCATCATCATCATCATCGGAGATTGAGGACCCTATGCTATGCGTATGTATCCCCGCCCCACCGCTCCCGGGCCCTGGCTCCGCTGCCTTGCTGAACTCCTGACCTCAGCAGGTCACCGGGCCGGGTCAGTAGACTTGTGATTGCCATGTGTGGCGTATGCAAATTTATAGATTTCCGCGAATAAACCCTTCTTGACAGTTCGATGACTCCTGTGGTTATACCATCCTAGTATAGGGGGACACATACCGATACACTAGTAACATGTCGAGTTTCATTACTTTTCGTCGTTAGGCGTAGGTAATTCTTCATTCAAACTGCGAAATAATGATAAACATATAAATTTGAGATATATCTTAGAGGTTAAAACACTTGGCTGTCTAGATATTCGACCCCTTCATGACCTTATATCCTGACATTTTTGGTAATCGAGGGAATCCCAAATGCAATATGCCAAAGTTCCTAAGAAATGACGCCCCGGGGAAATGTTTGAATGTTATCATTGGGGTTGCAGAAATGTCCGTCCCAAGGGGTAGGGGCGGGGTAGGGTCGTCTTGGTCTCAGCCCATGGTTCTTCTTGCTATCGTTTATGTCGACATTTTAATACGTTTGACTATGATATGCATTGCTAATAAAGATTCATACTACCAACCTTTGGTGTCTTGGTCTTATGTTAGCACCAATCTGGTTTTGTATTTCTTTTCCTCCTTCGGCCGTGTCACGTATTTGTCCTTTGACAATCTTTCTCGAAGCACATGATGATCGCGAAGTTTTGTTTGTATGTTCCGTGTATAAATTATATCTGGCGCGTTTGATTCCCTCATGCTCCAATGTCTATGGCGAAAGCAATCAAGGGTAAATTACTAATCCGTGGTCGGACGCTGTCATCAGATTGTCACTGGATTGACTCTGTTGACTGCGACACCGGATTGACAAAGTAAACTAACGCACCAGCAAGACTGTTATACCTTTTCGAAAAAGCAAAAATACTGTAGGCCTAAAGTCTGAAAAGTATCAAAATTTTGATCACTTATAGAGGGGATATTTGAAATTTTATAAGGATATTGAGGGGGGGGGGGGAGATCTTAAAAAAGAGATCCCTCCAGGTCTCAAGCCCAAACATTATTTGTGAACACACTGCCTATGTTGCAAACTGCGGCTTTTTCTATACTTATAACTTAGGCCCTACAGCGGCTTCGCTTCGAACCACAAGCAACTATCGTCGCTTTGTGAAGACGATCGAAGAGCCCATGGTTCCCGCGCCCTGCAGATCCCACGAGCGATCATGGTACGATGCAGACGGTGTAACTTGCTATCAAACTTGAAGCCATGGAGGAGAGACCGTGGCCACTGTCCCTCCACGCCCACAGACGTGTGACTGGCTCGGCCGGATTTGTGCAGCAATATAGCTTACGTCACCATTTTAGCTTTTTTACGTAATATCAATACGCGTCACAAGTACAACTGCTTTGTCCTGTAATGAGCCAGGCGTCCGCCATGCCGATCATGTACTAGGAACGCCGACGATATGCGATTGGAATCGCCTGGATTAGATCACATATTCATCACCTCAACAACCGCACAGAATGATAGTCACAAGGTAAGTTAATTCGCAGATCCTCTACTCGCTACGGTAATTGTAACTTGCGTACCAAGCTGTGTGTTCCCGGCGTTTATGTACGGCCTCCCACCATGTACCACAAGCAGTATCACACCAGGAACAAACAGCATCGTACGCAGGGCTGCTATATCGATACTACATATTCGCTAATACTAGGCACAGCCGCTCTATCCAGAGGGACTCTGTACTAGGGTTTGAATCGTCTAGTGACGTCTAGAATTCATAACTTCCATTCTTGGATGGTTTCCGACGTAAATCATGTCGTATGATCGCTGCTTGGGTATGGGGTTTCATCTAGAATTTACAAAAAAAAACCACACACACAAAAACAAAACAAAACTACTTGTGTATGGCTCCAAGTAGACCATTAAATATATCAAGGATGTGTGTTTTTATTTGTAAAACTGGATATTCCTTTACGTTATTGGATGGATCCCGACAATGTCTCGCCCCACAAATACGTGTATCTGATTGTATAGATTAGCGATACTATCGAAGGGGCTTCTAGTCACTTCGACCCCAGACCAAATTTTGACCCCCTCAAACCTTTCCCCAGTACACTCAGTGTGACAGTTTTCGGACGACGTCAGTTTTCTGATATTTAATGACATGCTGTTCGTTGTACTCCGCGCCGTATTGATAGCGTTTTACAAGTCATATGACTCCTACTACCTCCATGATTAAGCCAAGTGACGCCGCTGTCCCATTTTGGATAATTTTTTTTTTCTCAGTAGAAACTATTTCATAGTCAAACGTATTAAAATGAAATTTTTGTATCAGTGTTTCCCTGACCAATGAAACAGTGTTGTACTTTGAATAAGTCCATAGTATGAAATAATATAGCGGTCATACTCACAATTTCCTACTAAGGAAATAAGGAATGCAGTCTACATTTGAGACCAATTTATTTGCTTGTTATTGCTCGCACAAGCAGTGTGGTCATTCTATTAAAGATAGGTATTTACTGAGACTTACTTACACCTATGACTTAGAATGAACAAACATTCAGAAAGTTATCATTGAATTCACGCAAAAAGTGTACTCTCTTGTTTTGGTGTCACAACTCTAGCTGATTTGCATTGATTAACCCTTTTGGCGCCAAAGTATATTTTTGTCCCCCTCGTAAAATAAATCCCCTGTCAACTTTCTCAGATTTTTGCCAAAATTTTGAGAAAAAAATTGTAGCCAATGAAATGTGATGTCCGTTTGGTCCAAAATTATTGAAAAATTACAGAAAAATTCATAAAAATTGGTAAAATTTTGCACTAAAAGTTTAGAAGAAAATTACAGCGCTCAAAGGGTTGACGTCACAAAATGATAAATATTTCCTGTGACACATCTGCAAAATACAGTAAGACAGCTTTCAAATCATCTCCAAACTAAAAACTAGAAGAGTCTTATCTTCAGGCATCTGTAGGTGTTGCATCACTGATAGTGTCAGCATCAGCTTGTCTGTGCGTGGTAAACTTGTAACACAGTTTATTCAAAACATTCGTGTTTGCTTATGACAAAAATCTCATATTAAACTTAATCTGATCCCTTACAGATCTTTACTTAGTTTAAGGTATGATTTCAGTCGACAATTTGACTTTTTTATCAGTTTTGCATACACATAAGGAGCTATATCATTCAGCCTACCTTTATCTCACAGAACAGCGACCTCAGCAGTCATATTATTATTTTCGCTTTTGCTTATTCATGAAATTATCACAATCAGTGAAGCGTGTATCTGTACAGAAAGATCTTTATCAGCATATCTGTAAGTGAATGAATTTCACCAACTTTGTGATTTTTATTGCCCATGTAGAGTTGGGTATTATCCTGAGAGGAAAATTGCCAGGGCACCTTAAAAGTCTTACATTGATTTCCTTTTTCTCACCACAGGGTCAAGAAGATGTAAACCACACCACAACTGTGATGTCATAGCTAGAAACTTGCTTTACATAAAGTAACAGTATCAATTATGACTTCAAATAATTCTGGCTTTCTCAATTATCAGCGCAAACGGCTCTTCACGTTGTGTTTCATCACTTTGTGTGTGGCATCGCTCTACTTTCTGGTGGGCCAGCCTGTTAACCTGCCTATTGCTTCATTCTTTACTGATGATTCATGTACAGTCAAAGTAGTCGTGCAGAATCAGTCAACGTTGTTCTGGTACCCAACAAAGGACCGCATCCAGCATGTGGCACTCTCAGCTGTAGAATTCAGAGATGCCAAGCTTAAAGAAGAGCGCCCTCTAGAGAGCAGTGTTCCAACTGAGAGGTATCCTTTTGAGGATAATGTTAATCTTCTTCCGAGAGATGAGCCATGGATTGACTTGATTTTACAGCGCTACGATCGTAACTTTGACAACTCGCAGGAAAAACCACCAGATTTCAAAAAGCGATGGAAAGGAAAATCAAACGCTTCGTCGGAACAGATAAGTTGCCGGCTCAGTGAAGCAGCACCTCTTATGTTCATTAAGCCAGAGGATTCACCATTCCATGAGCTGGGAATAGGAAATATATTCCCCAAGGAATCACTAATCCCGAAAGAAGCAACAGTGGCACCGCCTCATAAAACTTGTGCAGTTGTGATGAGTGGAATCTCCCTCAAGGGTTCACAGCTTGGCAATGAAATTGGTGAGTTCCAAAGTTTAAAGGTATTTCTGTAAAAAAAGATCTTTGCACTAGTTATTGTGGCATGTTAATCGACTTAGAAAGACAACTGACATATGTCATCAACTGCCAAAAGTATGCCCGTCTTTCGTGAACAACAATATGATCAAGTACAAGGCCAAGTACAGTCATCCCATGGAAGTAAACATCTGTTTTTGAAACTTCTGTGGAAGAATAGAATAAGTGACGGATTGCATTTTGAATTACTTATAATCAGCAGACTTTAAATGATATGTTCACCACTACGCATTGAAATCAAGGAAGCTAATGGCATTGATCAGAATTTGCTGTACATAAAAATTCTGGGCAGTTTTCTTGCTGAATTGTCAACTGACCCTCATGCCTTCTGTGGCAAGTGCTGTATACAGTAATATGCTCTATCCCAAAACCAAGAGCCAAAAGGCTTGAGGGCAAGTGCTGTCGCACCAAGCAAAAAGTTTAAACAGTAGGCAACAGTGACGCTAGTTGTTGTAGACAGTATATTTTAACGTTTGAATTTTTATCAGCCACAGTGTTCTAGTGTAAATTAATGTTAACCCACAGGGGGCTGTCTACATGTCCGTCCCCAGGGGTGGGTAGGTGTTTCGTTATATCGCTAATAAAGATATATTCTACCAACCTTTGGTGTTTCGGTCTTAACTTAGCACTGCCCTTGACAATCTTGCGTATACTTTTTATCAATATGCTGCGTCTATTATCTGATGAGTTTGAGTGCCTAATTAGCCAAAGTAATCAAGGGTAAATTACTAATCTGTAGACGCTCTCACCAGATTATCACCGGATTAAATATGACAAAGTCAATAACGAACGCACCAGCAAGGTATAACTGAAGAAAGGGCTGAAACTCTCAAAAGCCGTGTTCACAGAAATCTACTTTACAATAAACATTTCCTAATTTTTCGAACGTCAACAGTTTTCTGACATGTTTAAACGGGGACAGGCCAATTTATGCCTTTGTCGGTTGCTTCTTTGAGCTGTAGGACGCTAATCGAAGCGGTGGAGTCAGTGTCCCGATGTGGTCCGTCAGACCGGAAGCCGGAACTACAAACCTTTAACCTTAGAAATGTTTAGTTTAAGCCCACATGATCGATAGAGGTAAACAAATTAGCCAACAAGCTTTGGGATCGAGGGTCAAGCTCATCGGTGTTTATAAACACGGACATGACAATCTATGTATTTTTGACTACAGCCGGTCATCGTTTGCTGGAAGAAACTCGCCGCTTGTTACATAAAAACTGACTAGTCGGCAAAAGTATTTTCATGCCTTATATATGCTTATTCGTTTCCAGACGAGATGAAAGCTGCAAAGACACATTGGAAGCATAGTAATACTCAACCAGGTTGATCTATACGTTGGGGAGATATTGATGTCACAGTCTTGTCGAACGAAAACGGGGATGTTTAAGCCATAGCAAAGACGATATAGCAAAGACGATAAATCAGTCAGCTGAATAAAACGAATTTTTTGGACACCATATCTTTTTATGTCAGTTTTGAACCCGCGTGAAACCCTGCGTAACAATGTAATAACTATACAAAACCTTTTGGACATATCTTTTTATGTCAACGTTTGGACACGCTTTACAAATGCATGATATAGCATACTGTATGTCTGACTGTCGGGGAAACACTTCTTGCGCCGCTGTCGGTCTCAGTCGCGCGATCACGGTGTCTTTCCCTGTCTTTCCCTCGCACATTCGCTTTACCAAAAATGTGTTTTTTGTATAAAAACCGCAGCTTTACAGTTAAGGATGTTAGACTTCGAAGTTTATGCAATCCATCATCATATGGCCACTGGCTCGCCTTTACATGTTATGTGGGACTTTGCTCGGAGTTCACTACAATTTGACGTAGGCTTCGTTGACTGATAGAATGGAATAACAGAGATGTGTACATCGGACACAAATGCGAATGCACTGGTTTTTTTTCGCCTCCGTCGGACTCAGTCGCTGTGTCTTTCCCTTGTACGTCAGCTTTCTCGAAAATGTGTTTTGTATAAAAACAACTTTACAGTGAAGGATGTGATCCCTCGAAGTTAGTAATACACTTGTCGATTTGATATGCGAAGACACACTGACGACCAGTTATTTATTAGTTCTCAAACCTAGTGAAAATCATTTCGCGACACTAATCGATTATATGTCTTTTGGAGAATGTCCTAAGAACGTGACATGACCCTTGTTTGATGCGTTAGGTAGTTGAGTATAAGGATTGATAAAATAATGTACATATACACAGATTCACGCGACTGCACTATATTCTTGGCAGCTCAATGACGTTTATGGCCGAGAGCGCGAGAGTCTCAGACCCAAGGGAGCATAAGCAGTATGCAGTACATTGCATGCTTTCCATGCAAAATCCCATATGTGGCCCAAAATCCGGCTTTGACTAATGTTCCCGTCCTGTTTCCGAGCATAACTTTCGAGCTGCGTAGCTAGTAATGTTGAGGTCAAGATATCTGAATCGTTCGTGTTCGAAATACTTCTTGATTTGCAGAGAGAACACTCGACCCTGTTTGTGTAACTTAGCACATAGGGTCAATTGAAAAATTCAAAGCAAAATACCGCGGTGTATAACATTTGCAAGCACGTAGTCACCAACCCACAACACTACTGCTGCAGAGCACATGATCGGTCGTATGTAAAACATGTCTTTTGTTATTTGAAAAAAAGACTAATACAAAAGTGTACGTATTGCAAGAACGCAGTTGATAAACTGGACAAGTTGAAGGCGAGCTCGAACGTCGAGTTAATAAAGTCTTTTCTGTTCTTGTTCTCGACTAACACGGAATTTTTCAATATACCCGTGAAGTCTGATTCAGTTCGATGCGGTGTTCGGACACGTCGACCAACGTGGTTTTTGCCGGGCCAGCATGCAGGAAGAGTATAAACACATCTCCGATACGTTACCAAAGTGTGTTCAACACATACCACGCATTCCTGGGAGGTCCTCCTTTCCGACCTGTTCGTTTACAAATGAATATTCAAGTTTGTTTTGCCTTCTGTTTGTTTATGAATACATGAATATAAAGTGTCCACTAGTTTTACGGACCACCTCTGGACACGGCTTTTGAGAGTTTCAGCCCTTTCTTCAGTTATACCTTGCTGGTGCGTTCGTTATTGACTTTGTCAAATTTAATCCGGTGATAATCTGGTGAGAGCGTCTACAGATTAGTAATTTACCCTTGATTACTTTGGCTAATTAGGCACTCAAACTCATCAGATAATAGACGCAGCATGTTGATAAAACGTATACGCAAGATTGTCAAGGGCAGTGCTAAGTTAAGACCGAAACACCAAAGGTTGGTAGAATATATCTTTATTAACGATATAACGAAACACCTACCCACCCCTGGGGACGGACATGTAGACAGCCCCCTGTGGTTAACCCTTTGAGGGCTGTGATTTTCTCCTGCCAAAATTTTAGTGCAAAATTTTACAAATTTTTTATGAATTTTTCTGTGATTTTTTGATAATTTTGGACCAAATAGACATCACATTTCATTGGCTACAGTTTTTCCACAAAATTTTGGCAAAAATCTGGGAAAATTGACAGGGGTTTATTTTATGAAGGGGACAAAAATAGACTTAAGTGCTCAAAGGGTTAAAAAGACTTGGAGTTTCAGCCAAAAGGTACATGTACGGATGGTTTATATACAAACTTTTCTACAAAAATAAAGCAGTTATTACTAAAATTAGTTCCTTATGCAGATCTAGATGTTCATAGTGACATTACAACAATATAAAAGTTTTGCAAAATCACAGATACAGCAGTATTTTGAGTCATCAAACTCTGGACCTAGTCCTTTTAAAGTTCTACGTTTCAATCATTAGCTTCTTTTTATTTATTTAATTTACTTACATGTAGTGAAGAGGTTCTTTCAAAACAGAATGCAATCAAAGAGATTAAAAAACACTTTGAAAAATTACAACACATGCAAAGAATAAAAAGTACAGATAGATAGATAGATAGATATTTATTATAGTGACTAGTGACATTACACCAAGCCTCAACGGGCTTATTAGTCCCTTTTAGAAAGTGGTACAATTTCATATTAGGGACTGTGCCCAAATAAATGAGAAAAGAAAACATTACAAAGACTTCTTGTCTTATAATAGTGGGAAAAAGGTCAATGACAAAGGTTAATTCTTATCGTACAACTTTACAAAGCAACAGCTTTCAAGAAGATTAACTGTCGTTGAGGGCGCTTCTCTTTCCAGAGAGTTACAACAAAGCTCTGGGTTGCCTTTGAAACACTGACAGCTGCCTCATAGGTCATGGTGTGTCCCTCACTGAGCATTACTATATAAAATATGAAATTTAATATTCATACGTCAGGAAAGAAAGTTATTTATAATCGTTCCATAGTCAGACAGAGATTACATCATTCAAATGCAGGCAAAATATCTTTCTGATCTCAGCACTATGTAACATGTTTACATCTTGTTAAGAGAAAATGAGGTATATCTTCAATTTCACCAGGGCAAAATGTACAATATTCTGACTGCGTATAATGAGACCACCTTGACTTTTTGCCTTTGAGATCAATTTAGTTTGAACGTATTTTAAAGAATAATGAATGCCATGGGTCATTTATGTACTTTTCCAGTTTATTATCTTTTTTTCACCGATGTCGAGATTTAACATTTTCAATCCTTAGCTGGAATGACATTATTTCATTATGATCACTCATACATGGGTCAAACTGTGCAACCTTGCCTTGTGTAATTGAGTATCTGAATTAGAAACATGATCTATCCCATTATCTATCAAAATATTGTGAACATACATGTAGATACTTTACCCATTCCATACCTTATTAACCTTGCTTTTGTATAATTTATTGAGTTTAAAAATTACGACCTTGATCCAGCTGTCATTTTCACTCTGTAGTGCTCTACAGCTGTTGCAAGCTAAACCTGCAATTACACAGCAGGATGTGCAATATTTTGTTTTTCCTGAAAAGAAATTTCCCAAATTGATACTGTAAACTTTTTAATTCTCTTTCTCCCAAATTGTATTTATTTCTATGGTTTGTCTATGTAGCCTGGTAGAAAGAGGATTATACTGTATCATTACTTTGTTTGTTAGTCTAATGAATGGTAATATCATACATGTATTGTTCTACAGGGTGTCACTACATGTATACAAAACAAATCAAAGTAATTGTATTATGGTGATTTTTACGTGAAATACTATGTGCTGCAAGTTTCATTCCTTTCTGATACATTTTGCTAAATTGCTCATGGTCTTTTAAAAAAAAGTTTGATAGTCATTCCTAAATAATCATAAGAGTGGGCAATCCCCCTCCTGTACTCTTCCCACTTGACCTTTGCCCTGCCTTGTTCTCCGCATACGGAACACATTTCCGGGGAAATTTCCTCCAAGAAAAACTTTCCATTGAGAACCCTGAAACATACTTGTTATATGGAATTAAGAATACTGTAAATCTCATCAAAAGTTACAGCTGTTTGAACTGAAAAGTATTGAAATAACTGAGAATATACAATAAAGCCAGTGTATCAACATATGAATTGTAACCCCAATGTCATGAGATTTTTCTTCTAAGGTTTGTATCTTTTATTTTGGTAATTTAATGTCCTGAAGGGTTAATATTTCTTAATGTCTATGTGTGTCACTCCCTTGTACTAGAGAAAAACAAAGGTCATATGGGGGCATTGACCCTCAACCCTATTGCTCTTGCAAGACAGTATATACAGTGACAGATAAAATAAAAAGTCATAGCATTTAATTAGTATGAAAAAAACTAGTGCGAAAAGAATCAAAACTCCATATTTAGAAACCTATAAACCTGACCAACATTTTATCTTTCAGATTCACACGATGCTGTGCTGCGTTTTAACTATGCACCCACAAAGGGATATGAAAGTGATGTTGGTGGTAAAACAACGTTACGAGTTGTCAACAACAAAGTATTCAGGCAAAAGAATTTAAGACAAATCCTTGAGAAGTTGGATGAAGACGTTCCCCTTGTGTCTTGGAGAGAAGGCCCTTACAACGCTAATATGCACAAGGTAAGATTACAATTGATGTGCACTCTGAAAAACATTGATAAAAACAAAAGAATTTAGTTTTTGAACTGGTGAGGCACCAGCTCTTTCTCAAAGGTTTGTGAACATGATAATTTAGGGTAATGTGCACCTCAAATCGTTATCATTGTAAAAATTTCAACCATTCTCTTACCCAATCAAGAATAAAAATCAGGGGACACCGTGCAAGTTGAGCACTATAGAAACACATTAAATGAAATGTGGTGCCGTAATTTTACATGAAATCCCTGTGTTAACTCTAAGGAATAAAATTAATTTTCAATTTTCATGAAATCAAGACAAAATATTTCTTTGAGAGCTTTAGAATGAGGTCCCCCCCTTGCCCTCCCAAAAACAAATAGTTGATCACAAAGAAATGTAGAAATTTTAGCACCTGACTTTACGTCCCTGAGTCCAATTCTCTACCTTCAACCCCTTCTCTGCTATCATTTGACCCAAACCAATTCTTTTCAATAGTGATTGTTGACCTCATTACAGGGATTCAGGGTTGAACAGATGAACGGCGCGGGTCAGTGACTTATTACTCAAATTCTATTTCAAAGTTCAATTTCAATGAAAAAAACTCTGAACAACATATCTGTAATCATTTTTACCAACACAAACTTTGATCCCCTTGATAGAAAAAACATGCCTCTAACTGGTATGAGTCCTAAATTATGCTATTGTGCTGGAACTTATGGAGCACCCCTGACTTTGAGAAGTAAAATTTACACAACTTATTTCTCTACAGTAATACAGTAATTAGAGGTTATTACCCAATATCGCCTGTTCCTGTGTCGTATCAGCATGAGTGTCATTCGTGCTGCGTCAGACACGAGACGAAGTCGAGTGTCTGGCGCAGCACAAATGACACGAATGCTGATACGACACAAGGAACAGGCGATATTGGGTAATAACCGATTTATCATATACCCATGCCCATAATTTTAGGGAATTTTTACTGATAGAACGAAAAACCTTTAATTTTGAGGCTTTACTTTATTACGCCTTGCTCATAAATATCAGAATGTTTATGTGAACAGGCTTCATTCATAAAGTATACGACGAAGATGTCAACCTCACGCGCGACATCGTCCATACAATGAAGCCCAAGAAGAAAGACACCGGGATACAAAAATCGTCATACAGAAGGAACATTTTAAGGTGCAATATGCTATTACAACTGTAACCGATCAAAAACTGCTCAGCTTTAAATCTATCCTGATTTCGATCGTCGTACGGCATGGAGCTCGCGCAGAGGGGGGACGCCACTTTGTTAGTTTACCTTTAGAGTTGCCATGTAACAGTCGTCACGCACGCGACATCGCTGTCACGCCACACGCTCACTACCTGTTCGGTGAAGACCGTGCACAGTGCCGGTGCCGTGCGAACGGCAGAATGTTTGCTAGAACTTGACCAAAAAAATACCATGGGAAAACATTTCAAGACTCAACGTGATATTTCCGTATTTTGCAACCAGAAATACCCGTCCTCCTCGAAGCCCTTCAAGTTTTAACGTCGGCGACATCGCTTATTTCGCAGGCGGGGAGCGGCAGCCATTTTGTTGTTTACGTTGTTTACCACCAAACTGCTAATGTAGTTCGGGAAAACTCTAAAACTGCATGATGACGATCATCGTGCATATCTCGACGTTTACCGTGAAATATCACGGCTGATATTTTACGTTGAACGTCACTAGGATGTAGCAATATGGGCATGGTATATGATAATATATAGTAATGCAAAAGAAATGTGGTTATGGTGATTGTGTGAGAATTTTATCCAAATGAATGTAACAGACCAGACTTAAGTGCCTTATAATGAATCCTTGACCGTTTTTGTATATTTCTACTACGATTCATGATCAGTGGTACACAGATGGCAAGTCAGTCTTCTGTAATTACGCCAAGTGGCATTACATGCATCCGTCTCAACCCGTCCACATACTGCGACTTGAAACAATATGGAGACTCTGGGATGTTGTTCAAGAATTCAGCGATGAAGAGTTGAGCGAGTTTCCCCTCACATCTGGCTTTTTAGGTAAGTCATTAGAAAATTTGCATTTTGTATCATTCAACGATGTCAAGTACATTGGCAAGATCACGTTCGCTACAAAATATTGCTCAAGTTCATTTTTGGCATAATTTAGCTTATGTAGACCCTCAGTGGATAAAATTTTCTGGCTGATCATTGGTAACATCCTTTATCAACAGGCTTTACTGAGCAAACCAAGAGATACTGTAAGACATGAAATCAGAATACTGATGAACTAATGAACTGCAATGGCACTGTTTGCATTACAAGTTTGTAACTAAATATAGCTGCATACATGCAAGATCAAACACTACTGCTTAAATTGCTCACAAATTTTGTCAATTGTTGCATGCATGCTTGGTTATCATTGCAGCTTGTAGTTTGACCTGATGTCTTTCAGTGATCATTGAATGTTTGACAGTGACCTATAAAGTTGTATTTCCGTCCTAAAGTGTAATTTCCAAAATTGTAGTCTAGATTTTCAGAGAAATATTTATATTTGCATGTTAATGAGAGAACAGTGACATGATTTGTGAACTCCCTACTGTTGCTCCTTTATTACAATAATCGGACCTTGTCGTATCTTACCACAAAAGTGCCCCTGCAGACCGTACCATTATCTTTCAGGGGTGGCCGATGGGTGTGAGGGGCTGAATATAGGTAGTTGAACTTAGGCTAACATTCTGTCTAATGAATATAAATAACTCATTGCCATTTGATAGGTGTAATACAGGGAAATTGTGACATTTGTCTCTCTCCAGTTATTTACACAGTGTTATTGTCATGAAAACTACCTACCCCTTTGTTCCTTCATCAGACATAGAATCCCACTAGCTTATTCTGCCCCCAACATCCGTCAGCCACCCTTAAAAAATAATGGCACAGTCCACAGGGTATTTTCTTAGCACCATACTTGACAAGGTCCCCTAAATCTTTTCAAAGGCAAACTCTAAGCATTTATAATTCTCTGGTCTTTTCTTGTAACAAAGGAATTCATCTCATGTTGCATCTTTGCGAGGAGGTTCACGTGTACGGATACATTCCACAAAAACACGAACGGTACTGTTACTACTACGAGAAATGCTGCCTGCTATGTGGATGGCTGCTCTTCGACACCCATCCAAGAGATCCTGAGAAAGCAGTTTCGAAGAGACTGCACGCTGGCAAAGAAGATGACATTCTCAAGAAACAGATAATTACAATGAAAGGATACTCAAAGTATAATTGCAAGAAAGACAGAAAACATAGTGGTGTAAGATAGGAATCTTTTTGGTGAAATTGCTTGAGCTCATGGAACACAGCTATGTGGTTTGGGAACTGGAGTGCCATCATGTTTGTAAAACCTCATATAACTGCATTGATGTAAGGCCATTTAGAGAAAATTCTTTGTTTGCTGCCCACGGATTTTTGAAAATCCTACCAGCCAGCGTGGTGAAAAAAAACAAAAACAGAAAAAACAACAAGTGTATTAACATAAGCTCATTTTTCATTTTTTTCCTTTTGGAAAAACTAAAATTTCTATTTCTATTTGTTTGTTTTCTTCATTTTCTCTGAAAACCTACCAGCACACGGACGGCAAACAAAGAATTTTATTTAAGGTGCCTCATGAAGGGAACCCAAGCAGACAGCAGCACTCTGCTGTGTATTTAGTACAGGTATACCATAGGCAGTTCCAACCTCACCATGGTGGTAGCGCACAGGTACTTCCATGAATTATACCAAACACATACTCTACAAGTTCATGGTGAAATATCTGTTTTGCTTGGTTGAATACAAATGTGAAAAAAGTACAGTTTCTTCAAATGATAGCTAAAATGTTCCAATGCACTACAGAAATCAGTGGTTTTAACCAGCAAAGCTAAAAAAACCAACATGGCCACCCTGCACATGAGGAATCAATTATCTCATATGGGTCTTGCAAAGTTCCATAGGTACACTGAGGTCATTTAGGTTTATATTTTTGTAAAGGTCATGGGATTTTTATGAGATTTTTATAACCACGGATACCGCTCATGGTCATTTCTCTTTCCGTTACATTGCTCTCTGTGGTCAGAGAGAAATTAGAGAGATTTCTTTGAGGGAAACAGAACTCATATTGAAATTGTACTTGATTGCATCAGTCACATTTTAGTCTCAAAGGACAAAGACCAGGGCGACTTAAAGATTGTACTCCTTCTGTCCATCTGTCCATCATTCCATACACACAGATATGTCAGACATGCCTGACCCAATTTCTTTCAAACGTGGCACAAGGATAATATACTTAGCATACATACATTAGTTTTTTGCGATACAATCCAATATTGCCACCATGTGGCCATGCCATTTCTTATGAGATTTTTAAGTCCCAGAGCCATTACTGAGACATGCCTCAACAGATTTCTTTTCAGCCTGGCACAAGGGCAACACTCTGTGAGTTACTCAAGCATGATATGATCCAATATTGCCCCAAGGTGGCTAATTTCTCATTATATTTTCAATGTCCAGAATCATTACAAAGACATACCTGGACAGATTTCTTTAAACTTGGCACACAGACCACACACTATGACTTACCAGTGCATGTCAAATGTCTTCATGATACAATCAAGTGTTCTTGAGATTTTTTCAAGTCCAGAACCATTACTGAAACATGCCTCAACAGGTTTATTTTAAACTTCATACAAGGACTACCAATACACACTATTACTTATATGTGCGTGTCGAATTTTGCAATATGATCCCATATGACTGCAAGGTAGCCACTTAGTTGTGATTCTTTCATGTTCACTCTGATTGCATTACATATAAAATGACATAGTGGATTTTTCATCACAACAAAACCCAGTTGTTGTTGATCATGTGTTCAAATATATCATAAACACATATGCAGATTAGTGAAATGCATGCTTGTATTTGTAAAGTGTTAGTTTATCAAATGAAAATGAGCAACAGTTTGTCAGCATTTCTATTTTGTACCGGGGCATATGCAGATTATAAAGTGGATGTTTATTTATTATTCTTGTTGTTTTTGTCGTTATATTTCATCGAATAAAAGTGAACAATGACTGTGAGAATACAAGGGCTTGAAATCTGAAGTACTATTTCTCTGATTCTTAGATTTTCTGAAGTTTCAAAATGACTGCAAAGAGAAAAAATGTATCATTGAAACAGATATAACGCGTTGTGAAATGTCCAATTTTAAAATTGTTCGTATTTTCATTACTTGCCCCTTGAATGTGATAGCGCCCTCTACAGCTATATGTGTATTTTCCTTGTTCTGACCCCATTTATTTAAATGAACACAAGGCACTTTCAGCATTTGTCACCACTTCTATTCTAAGAGGAAAAAGGAAATTTTCCATTGCCTATTTGGCTCATCTGGACTTGGAAACAGCAGTTTACAATCGCATTTGCACACTTTTACTGTGGCACAATGACAAAATTATATTTCGTCGGGAACTGTTCCATTGGCAATGTCTTGTTTCAAAAAGTTTGTGCCTTTCCTGATCTCACAATGTATCTGTTGTTCTCCAGTCTGTGTCTCCAAAATCACAATAACCACAACTTTCCGTGGCGGGATATTGGCCGTGAAAATTTGTTCTGCTGTCAATATGATAAATACTGGTCGGCACTTTAACTTTCCACGTGACAACTTCAATCAATGGTCACAATCAAATAAAAAAAGTTTCCAACCGCCTGATTGTAGTCTATAAGACTTGGAATTACTGTGATAAACACTACATTTAGTGATATCAAGGTTATAAAGAGTTCAAATGAGCCATTGCAGCAAGCTTAAAATATTTGTTCATGATATAAACTTCTGAAAACAGGAAGCTGATTTATAGTCTTTGTAGATGGCACTCAGATAAATAAATAAAGACCGAATGAATATGTAATCTAAGCACAGCAATGGAAGAGGGGAGTACACGGATTATATCAAACCAGCTACATAGAGCCAGTCTTTTACTATTGACAACTCAGATCGCAAATGGAATATGAAGAACATCGAAGGACAGTTATGTCTTCGCTTGATGCAAATGTAACGATGTTAGATGTCTCTGCTCAGTGGAAAGCGTTAAGCTGTCTTGTTTGGTATGGTTCAATATAAGTAGTGGTTATAAACGTACCTTCAGTAAATATAGGTTTGCAGAACTATTGATTCGGGTACAAAGATTGCTCTGGGCAACATATTTACAGAGAAAACTGCTAGTTGTAGGAGCGGTAACGTTGATGGAGACAGAAATGATCTTGAGCGCCGCCAAGAGGTTTGGAGCCAGCGACCTTGAAAGAGTATTATGCCGAGCACCTGGAGAGCAATCCACCGTTAGAGTGGGTCAACACTACACTGCCTGGTTACGTTCACATACGCGTACGACAGGACAAGACACAAGTTTCACTGAAGAATTCTTGAACGAGCTGTGTATCACCATTCCTTCTGATGGAGATGCGGCACAGACATACTACTATCTCTCGAAATCAAAATTAATGAAGGTGCAAGAACTTTATGCAATCACGCGTATACCTGCCGTCCAAGCAGAAATCGACAAAAGCTATGAGAAACATGGAGGCTTTAGAATCAGAGTAGAACTAACGCTTCGTTGTCCCGTTCAAACTATTGTATCTTTTATACGGCAACATCAAGAGAAGGTATGAAACAAGAGATCTGCCGGCAGATAGAACTCATTGTAATATTTATGACAATTTAGATGACAGGTGTAGGTTGGGCTTGTCATGGAAAATATTTGAATATCAGTAGCAAATTTTTTAGTATACTGTTGATTATTTTTCCAGACTGGAAAAAGCCCTACCTGTAACCATTTCCATTAGTCGGTGCAGGTTGCGACTGCTGGTAGCGTACATCGTTGGTGGCGCACTTTGCCCAAATACTTATATTTAATCATAGCTCAACTGTTCACAGTTATGTTTTGTTGACCAAATGTGACAAAAATTGCCTAAAAATATAAAATATTCACATTTTAAAATAATTTCAACAATTCTTAGCAGAGGCATTCCTATAAACATGCAAACAAAAGTAATTATACAAGAGGATTCTGGGAAGAGTTTTGAAAGCTTTTGTCCTAAAACAGCAAAAATGCTCCTAGAGTACAATAACGTACATTCCATTATGGTTTGAACAAAACTGACACAGTTCCAGAGATATCCATAAAATAAGAATAGGCGAAATGATAGTAAATATTTCCTTCTTGAGTACAATAAAGACAACGATAGTTTGATATTGAAACCATTACTAGAACCAAGACAACGGGAAATAAAAAATATCGATCCAGCCATGTGGATTTATAGCCGGATATACTATTTACGAAAGATGGTGACTTGAGAGCATTTTACTTAGTACATTATTTTCTGATTAGTGAAGGGCAATATAACCTAATATGCCGCATTTGTCATGACTCATTTGAGAAGTTATTACAATTGGGAAAGGAATAACATTAAAACTGACTTGTGAGACGAAACAGGTCAGGACTCGTGAGAGTCATATAAATCTATAAATTTTGAGGTAGACTGCAGCAATGCAATTGAAGAAAACGTATTTACTGTTGAGTTTAGGAGCAAGCTAGTATTGATTGAAATATTACAATATGAGAGAAAGGATACATTTGAGTTTGTTGGCTTCAGAGTCTGTCTCTGTCTCGAAAACCGTGAAATGTTTTTTTCCTTAGTATGAATTTGTTTTGAATAAAACACAGGCGCCGAGTTTGAAAATTAATACAATAACGTGACTTTTTTTCATAGTCATAGGTAGGCTACCTAAAACCCATGACCCGAGGTTTTTCTACACAGTGTAGGCATTATGGGATGGAAGTTGTCTATGGTCGACCGTTTTTTTAAGACATATTTCAACAAGTCGAACAACATCAGCAACTGCTCGTTTGCAACAATATTGGTGTAAAAAGGGTCAAAAGATAGCGATAATGTCCCTTTAAAGTGACACGTCAGCAGGTAAACGTATGCATCTGACTCAGCTGACACATATGCACAGGCCTGCCCGATGTAGTACAACCGGCCGTAAAGTTTTCTTGACAAAGATATATTAATATTAGTAAGCAGACTTGCCAGAGATGCAGGCTTTTGTCAGAGACAATGGAGAAATCAGATATCTACTAACATTGATTGGCATCCTAAGCAAATGTACCTGTGCTGTGCCTAAAGCCGGGAATGACACTCTTCAGGTATTCAAGAGTATTCTGCAGTCCCGCCGACCAGAAAAGTTACCGACAGACGAAGGGCACTCAATTCAAAAACGAGAAATGCAGGATTGGCTGGCGCAATAGAATATTTATTCGTTTCATACGGTCAGAGAAAGGCTACCTTCGTCGAAAAAACTACAACAGCGCTGCACACAGTGCCATGAAATTGAAACCAAAAGATGTGATGCCTCCAAACGACCATCTTGCTTTTCAAGCCTTCTATGAAAGTGAACTTGGGAGCACTGGAAGAAAGCCAAAGTTCAGCATCACTGAAAAAAGTGTATCGAAGTACAAGGGCATCATCAAGAAAGGGTACCTACCGAACTTGACTGAAGAGTTATTCCTGATCACAAGTATAGTCTACTCCGTGTCGCCAGTGTGCAGACTGAAAGACTTACAGGATGAAGAAATCTCATCTTGTTAAAGTTCTATAAAGATGAATTAACACGATTGGAACTAATTTGGGATAATTGGATGTTGAAGTAATGTCTATTTCATCTACAAATGTAAGCTTATCTGATTTTCTTTTTAAGTTACACACTTGTTTTTTATGAGTAATTTGTAATGTTGAGACATTTAGCTATAAAACACCTAACACTTTTGAGAAATTTGAAAAATATGGAAATCCAATTATCCCAAATTAGTTCCAATCGTGTTAATTATAATTGCGTGTCCGTCGGGCCTGATGCAATTTACCGAGTCGAAAAAAATACTGAAGACTAAGAAAGTGGGAAACAGAAATACTACTCGATTAAAAAGGAAGGTTATCCCGGCAGTTTTAATTCACCGGAACCCGAGCAAAATATCATAGCACAAGTTTAATTGTCTATGAAATTCTCACAAAATTTCTACGAAGTTTCTGCTAAGTTCCTACGTAAGTTCTTTCAAGTCCTTCAAGGAGTTACGTATCTCCGATGCGATCGGAAAAGGGTAATTGTCAGGATACATTTCATTCCTGTGAAACCACCTCGCAACTGTTCATTTACCTGCCGTCCACAAAATCTCGAAATCGAATGCTTCCGGCCCGTCAATAGGGCCATATTTATGTGTGCTAATCGTGGGCCTCATAATAGCACAATAATGTCTATATGTTAAAGGTTCGATAGCTTCAAAACGTGGAATCTTACAATGACATGCCCGACGTAGGGTAGTACTGTATTGTTCACTTGCTTCACCACATGCTCCACAATAGCCCATGTATATTATCAAAAATGCATCCAATCCTGATAATTCTTTTGCTGCCATTTCTGTTTTGTTCACTTCTAAGTACTTCAATCTAAGTGGGTCAGCAAGTCAAATATTGAGTGAAAGACCATGTCATCTGATATTTTGTCATGATCAAAGTTCTCACAACTGCGGTTTCCCGGAAAAACTACGAATATCTTACGAGCCATGTCTCCATGATTCTTTTCAGTTCTCTGTTGTTGGTGAGGACTACCTTTACAAAGTTCTTCAAAACATCAATTCATCAAAGGCTACTGGTTTAGATGGTATTCCAGCCAAGTTTGTGAAAGATGCGGCTGATGTAATTTGTTGTTAACTCTCACATATTATTAATCTGTCAGTCAAATTTGGGAAAATTTCCCAACTATTGGAAGAAAGCAAGAGTAGTCCCATTACACAAGAAGAACTGTAAAACAGATGTCAGCAATTATCGACCAGTTTCAATCTTGTTTGTAATTTCAAAGGTTATTGAAAAAGTAGTTAATGATCAACTTTCTAAGTACATTGAAGATTCAAATCTCTTGCATAAGTTTCAATCCGGTTTCCGAACATCTTATTCGAAAGACACATGTCTTCTGGTCTTAACAGATTACATTTGCATCATGGATAAGGGTAATTATGTTGGGATTGTCATGTTAGATTTACAGAAAGCGTTCGATACAGTCGACCATATATACGATCTTACTTGGTAAACTAAAAGCCATTGGTTTGTCAGATTTTGCCATTAATTGGTTTTCGTCGTATCTCTCAAACAGAAAGCAACTTGTCGATGTATCTGGTGTTTTTTCTGATGTTCAAACTATAACTAGCGGTGTTCCCAAAGGATCCATTTTAAGGCCCTTTCTTTTCTTGATTCATGTAAATGACATGGAATGCGCTGTGACGTGTAAATTGTTTTTATATGCAGATGATTCAGCTTTGTTAGTTTCGGGTAAGAATACTTCAGAGGTAGAGCAGCAGTTGAGTCATGAACTCTCGAGTATTAACGAATGGCTTATCGACAACAAATTGTCTCTGCACCTTGGAAAGGCAGAGTCAATCTTATTTGCTTCTAAACGCAAACTGAGAATTAACTCAAAATTGTCAGTTGTGTGTAATGGTGCAGATATTTCACTGAAAACATCAGTGAAATACCTTGGAGCGGAAATTGATCAATCGCTTGATGGCGAGTCTATGGCAAGCGTTGTTTTGAGCAAAGTAAACACCAGATTTATATTCCTCTATCGGAAATCTCAATATTTAGACTCAGACATCAGAAAATTATTAGTTTCCTCTCTTATTCAATGCCATTACGACTATCCATGTTCATTTTGGTTTGCCAGTTTAACTAAGCGTACGAAATCGAGTTTACAATATTCACAAAATAAATTGGTCAGATTCGTTCTAAATTTACCTCCGCGAACACATGTTTCGACCCAGCATTTTAAAATGATTGGCTGGCTGCCCGTTGAAAAAAGAGTACAGCTGCTGAAAATGAATCACGTTTATAAAGCGATCAATAATACTGCACCCCGTTATCTCTCTGAACATTTCAATTTGACAACGAACTGCCATACGTATAATACCAGATCAAGCTTATATTCTGTTCGTTCACCAGCCTTTGGTTCTCATGGTCAACATTCGTTTCAGATTACAGGAGCTAAGTTATGGAATAACATTCCTTTGAGTATTCACAACTCTAGCCATTGTTCTCAAGTTTTTAAAAACAAGGTCAAATACACTCTGTACACCAAAAATTGGATGGCTAGGGTACCTGCGCCCTTCTCCATTTGTCGCGTACAGTTTGTTTGTCTGGTGGTTCCATTTTGTTATTTATTTGATATTCGGAGTGACACTGTCTTCATGTGATTTTTGTGTTTTCTTTTGAGGACCACAATGGAAATAAGTTTTTAACTTTTTGTGCAATCCTCGGCAAGTAATATTCAGTGGCGTTTCTTTTATTGCAACATTTTTATTGTGCTTGGTGTTATTTCATTTTGTATTTTTGTGTATTTTCTTTAACATTTTGTATTTTATCGTTTTCCTGAATATTTGCCTAATAAAATCAAATGAAATCAAATCATGTCTATCTTAGATCTTAAATTAATATATAACTGTCTTTTAAAATCTTAAATTTAAGTTAAATAGGTATGTTATAATACAATGACCATCATCAGTTGGATGATTACTTTGAAAGAGGTCTGATTTTTGGTATGAGTATATGAGGAGAGTATTTGATAACACGTCACATGACTCGCCACTTCCTGTACCTCATTAATTATGCAGATATCTAATTCTTGGCTAGAAAATAGAGCTAGATGTCTGTTATTTTGTATACAGACATAAGTATCGGAATAAAAGTTTTTGGACAAAATATCTAATGACCGGCCACTTGCTGCACTCATAAGTATGCACACATCTTTTTCAGAGCTTGAAAATAGAGCTAGAGGTCTTATTTTTGGTACACAGAAATAAGTATTGGAGTACAGATTTTTCAAATATTGTCATGTCACAAGGATGACCTTTGACCTCGATTTAACGGAGGTAGGCTTCTAATAGCGTTTATGCTTCTAATAGCGTTTCGTTGCATCATGCCGAATATTTCTTCAAACCGTTTTCTTGACTTTGGATAATCCCTTTCCTACTCCCGTGTACCTTACGAAGTGCAGGGATGAGAAATGTCATTTTGGTGACTTCAGCCAATGTATTAAAGTGCTGTGGCCCGGTGAAGCTGCTTGCAGCTTTAATTATACTCTTTATATTCCATGTGTTAGTTGTATATACATATGTCTTCATGGCAATGAACCGTGCTCGATGCTGAAAGCTGACCATTATAATAAAAATACAAATTACTTCAGGTATAAAGTAATTATATATTTGTTTCGTCTGAGGACTGCTGGATGCATGATACTTAAGTAACAAATATATTATTTACTTTATACTTGAAATCATTTGCATTGTAATATTGTACTTGAAGTAATTTGTGTTATTATTATAAATAATAACACAAATTACTTTATGCACAATATACAATATATATATATATGTATATATATATACATATATTTAAAATCAAACACATAAACAAATATATATATATATATATATATATATATATATATATATATATATATATATATATTTAAAATCAAACACATAAACAAATAAAAGAACAAATTTGTTTGTTGATATTCTAATTTAATGATCTCTATTGAGGAATAATATCAGAAAAAAATCAATGTATCTAAAAGGCACGTATTGCTGAAATGATATTGTTAAAAATTTCACTTAAAATACATAAAAATGACTGAATATAAAGGCTGCATGTAACTAACTATTACTTACAAATCTCTCGATGCCACAAGTAAACGTTGTTTTTCCTCTCTACCATACCCTACTTATGTTTTTAATTGAAAATATTATTTTAAATGATAATTTTGCTCTTGTACTTCCTAAAGACGCTATTAGATTAGGTTATTCAATTCATATGAAGGTCTAGCTAATGCAGAAAATATATGGAAACCATATACGCAAATGACTTTACACATCATCTATAAACTGCAATTACAAAGATCAACAGACTTGTCGCGTGTGAATTCAGTCGTCGGGCAATTCTCTTGCCTCAAAGTTGGACGTAATATCAACGCAATCTACATATCTGTGTGTCGGCAGAAAATAAATAAACTAATTTGAATCTTTACGTCACTACAAAGTAACAAACCTTCCCTTCTATGCTACAAAATGTAACGTAAAACCTCTCACCATTAATCGATACTGAGGTATTTTAGAAAAACACTATTGCATTATATCCAAAGCTTGCGGTTGTATACATTGAATGCAAACACGAACTTTAACTAACTGATTTTGTGCAGGTCATACATAATTATGAAGCGTTAACATGTAATTTTGATATGGCATTCTGAACACTGTTTTTAAAATAAGAAGCAAATTTTAGACACACCAAGAAAACAATATTTTGCATATATATTTCTCTTCCCCAATTTTACTCTGTTTATCGGATAAAACATAAGCAAAATACAAGAAATGTCAAATCGTACAGTTTCCAATGGAAATAGTTCACATTTTACCATTAAAGGTATACTGTCACCTGTTCCAATTTCACCACAGTTACCATGGAAAGAGAAAATCCAACCAATCACAGATTTTAAGCGGGTGGCCGCTTTTTAAAAACAGCGCCCTCACATGGGTATTTTGAATAACAAGGAACACCCCTTTGACCATATCTGGGCATATTTAGATTGCAGGTGACGGTATACCTTTAATTCAGTACGGTATAATAATTAAACATTGTGGTATAATTGGTGATCTTAATCATAACATTCAGAAATTCAATGAAAAAACCTTCACATTATTTGTGAAACACAAATATTTCTTCACATAGCTGAAGCACAGTGTTGGATTCAATTAGGAAACTTGCAACTAAACTTCTGGTCTTTGCAGTAAAATGTATGTTGACTCTCTACTATCATTTGCTCTTCAAGGGTTATTGCAGTGTCAAATTGAAATGAAATTATTATTAAAATTAAAGAACAAATTTGTTTATTGATATTCTAATTTAATTATCTCTATTGAGGAATAATATCAGAGAAAAGGCAATGTATCTAGAAGGCACGTATTGTTGAAATCATCTTGTTAAACATTTCCTTTAAAATGTATGAAAATGACTGAATATAAAAGCTGTAATATGTAACTAACTATAACCTACAAATCTCTAGATGTCACAAGCTAACGTTGTTTTACCTCTCTATTATATCCTACTTATGTTTTTAATTGAAAATATTATTTTAAATGATAATTTTTGCTCTTGTACTTCCCAAAGATACTTTGAAATAAGATTATTCAATTCACATGAAGATCTACCTGATGCAGAAAGTATGTGGAAGATATTTTAAGCAAACCATATACGCAAATGACTTTACACATCTACAAACGGCAATTACAAAGATCAAAAGACATGTCGCGTATGAATTCTGTCGCCGGGCAATTCTCTTGCCTCAAAGTTGGACGTAATATCAACGCAATCTACATATCTGTGTGTCGGCAGAAAATTCACTCATTAGTTTGAAATAATATTTTATATAACTACAAAGTAACAACAAATTCCCTTCTGTGCTACAAAAGGTAACGTAAAACCTCTCTCTTTTAATAGATTCTGAGGTATTTGAGAAAGAACACTATTGAACAATTTGATCCAAAACTTTGTGGTTGTTTAGCTGGAATGGAAACACGAATTTCATCGAAATGGTTTTGTGCGGGTCATACATAATTTGTAAAGCGTTAACATATAATTTTGATAAGATATTCTAAACACTGTCTGTAAAGTAAGAAGCAAATTTTAAACACACCAAGAGAATAATATTCTGTATACATATTTCTCTTCTTCAAATTTTACACTGTTTATCGGATAAAACATTAGAAAAATACAAGAAATATTAAGGAATGCTGTTGCCAATCGAAATAGGTCATACTTGAGTACGGTAATACAGCTCATTGCATGATCTTAATTCCTTGAAAAACCTTCACATGATCTATTAAAGTGGAGTATCCGCATTTATAAAACACAAATATTTCTTCATATCGCCGAAGCACAGTGTTGGATTCAATCAGGAAATCTTGTAACTGAACTTCTGGTTTTTGCAGTTAAATGTATGTTGACTCTCTACCATCACTTGCTCTTCAATGCAGTATCAAAATTATTATTGAAACTTAATATGGAACCTTTATCATTTCCTTTGTTTTTTGTTTCTTTTCGTTTTTTTTTTTAACACTTTCACCGCGGGAGGGCGCATTCTGCGCCAACGGCCAGACTGCGGGAGGCGCGTAAACGCGCCAAGAACGTACGCGTTTATATGCGTTCGATATACGTTGGCTTTGTCTGATCTACATCATGTTTGTTGACTATTTCCTCAAGCCTAGCGTACCGTATGAGGTAGAGGTCAAACCTTAATGAGTATGCGCGCCAAATTTGTAAACAAATGCCGCCATACTCGGTCATTTCTTCGCCTTGATTTGTAAGGATCGTGTGATCGGTTGTTGTTTTTCTGTCAGAGAGTATTTAAAAATGGCGACGCGGGCACAGTTTAACAACGACTAAACCCTTGAGCATGTTTTTCTGGACAGTGATGGTGGAATTGTCACTGATTGTGAAACTGAACTCGACGGAAATAGCGGAAGTCAAATTTCAAATTACAACTCTAATACCAAACTTGAACATGTTCCCGAACCAGTTGAGCAAAGGTAGAGATTGCAAGCAAGACAGGAAGGTAGGCCAGCTGAGCGTGCTGAGAGAAAAGTGCGACAAAGGGCCGGTGACCGACGTCAAAAACGTTGATGGGGTATCCTGTGGATGTTGTACGACACCAATCTATCAATGACAATTACACATCGGACTTGCTACCAGTATATAAGCTTATATATGATATTGCTCTCTTTTGAATGTCGGATGATACCTGTTGTTCGAAGATGAACTTGTAATAAATATGCATATTAACCTCATTAATGTGGAATATGTTTTAGAGTATATTTCCCCCCTACTGAATTTGAGTTAATAAAACGTACGTTTTTAAAGTGTTGCGCTGAAAAAAAATACATTTATATATAGAAATAACAAAAAATGCAACATTTTTTGAATTTTTTTTTGTAAAATCCGATATGGCTGCCACGATCACGTGACCTTTTAGGTGTGTCACATGACTTTTTGTGCATTTTTATGATGCTCTGTCTTATTGCAATACTCACTGAAAAAATTGTCCCGAATACTCTTATAATTACAAAGATACAGCTCATACATGTAGATCAATATCTATAGGGCCACATTTCCATAGAAAACTACGCACAGGAATGCACGTATAAAAATTAATTACGCAGTGAAAGTGTTAATCAGTTTGAGCACCTTTATTTCGTTGATGTTAAACTCTCTTTCTTATTGACCACTTTTGTTTTGCTGCTTAGAGACAAAATGCTTTCAGTATAATCACGTTGTAACAATAATCGAGTTAAAGGCTTGAATTGCTTTGCTGAAGGTCTGTTGATCTTGAATAAACCAGAAAAACACGTTTATGATGTCAATTAGTCTGACAAACAGCCAAATTTAGTGCCTCGGATTTTATATTCTTTCTGCCTGATGAATATATCCACAAATAATTTTTAGGAAGACTCACTTAAAGAGAGGTATATTACAATGATAGCTGGTAAACGTCCTGTGGATTATCTTTCATGGTAACTCACTTCACGAGCCTGATAACATGTTTAACACATTGAAAATAGGGTTATACATTTAAATGTAGTGTACAATACAAGCGATGCAATTCGGAGTTATGGTTATTACATAACATGATCATTTCAAAAAGGTTATTGTTAAGTAAAATATAGACGTGAATATCATAAAAATAATTCATTATTATGCATTGCATGGACAAATCCAGTTTAACAATGTCCATCATTCGTAAAAGGGAAATTACGCTAAAATATATGGTTGGTTATAAGCTTTAAATTAAATGCAATCTCCTTCAAAATCTGTAGCATCTATGACACAATGTACTGCTGATTGCGTCATACTATGAATAACATTCTCTTTCAACTAATAAATGTTGAAATTAAGCGAAAGTAAAGGCACTTTATATTCTACTGCCATGACGCACAGTATTCCTTCGACGGACGTCATATTTTCGGTCTGCTGAACTTGAACTAAACAGAGGTTCATCAAGAGGGATTGTTAAAACATCTTCAATATACATCTGATTGTTAATCAAATAATGGTTGTTACATAACATGATCACTCCAAAAGTAAAATGTAGAATGATGTGAATATCATAAAAAGTAACTCATTATAATTCATCGTATGGACAAATTCACTTTTATTTAGTCAATCTATTAGTATCAATGTTGCTCAACAGTGTACCAACAGTTACAAAAATAATACTAATATTTCTACAAAGGATCTCTATCATTATAGTAGTAACTATTACAGTGTAGCCTACTCTATACATAGACATTTCAATCTCTTAATGTCACTTAAGAATTTCTATCATTAATTAATTACTTGTATAATTTGTTGTGTAAGAGTCATATCTTTTCAATTTCGAATTTCTTCGTCTTATCAACTTAAAACATAATACAATCTCAAAGCACAGTCGGATAAAAGAAAGCATCCACATTATTTATGATTCCGAAACAGATATAAAAATCGTCAAAGTAAGTTTTCCTACATTTTGAAATTTTCCGTCTGAAGACTTCTTTTTTTATAAAATACAAACATACAAAATGTTACAATGCATAAAGGGCCATTTTAAGATATTAGATAATAAACACTGCACGTAATTCGCCAATCTTGAAAAGATCAACACTGCTGCCTTATGTGATAATTTTCTCCGTTAACGCGTGTTTACATAAGTTCCCCTTGTTACAAAAGTGGTTATATTCTAATATCTAGGTAAATACTTTTACAGCATCACCACTCGATGCAGGAAGTTATAAAAGAAGGGAAATTGTCTCTTAAAACAAACCTTTATACCTATCAATGTCCGTCATCCCGCAGATATTCATCAATACGGAACACCAGTGTTGCTTTACGCATTCGACGGAATACGTTCTTCAGAAGTTCCAGGTCATTCTCTGATACGTAGCCCTTCTGTCGTAGATCGTTGAAGACATCAAACGGTGTATTGAGTTCCTGTGCATCCCGCCGACTGATTTGTGTAGGTTGTAAGAGGTTGATCATGTGACGCGTGTCATCGTCTGTCAGCTCCCCTTGAAGGGTGTTAAAGAAATCCGACAGTGGATCTAGACCTGTTAAGAAGTGTATGCAAATTATTATAATCGTGTACTCGGTTTATAATTTTCCATAATTATGTTCTTCACATGACCATATGACCATTTTAACATGACATCACAATTATCTGAATAGAGACTCTTTTCAGAAATTTTAGACGTCACCTTTGTTCAGAGATATTTATTTTTCTATTTTGTACACAATGTTTTCAAGGCTTCGCTATCAGGCGGCATTTATCTTCTCTACCGATATTTTTCCGAGCCCCGTCACTTTATCCATCGACAGCATACATATGGTAACAGAGGTGATATGAACAGCTTTGATTAAGCCAATAGAACACACAATGAGTCACAGTGAAGTAGATTTAGTGAATTCGTAAAACTGTATGGTCTATTTCAACAAGAAGATTGATGATTATTTTGTATTTTTTTGTATGAATCGTCCTGATATTCGTATGTGTGATTTATGTTATACATAAATTTCAGTATTCAATCTTTAAATCACAGTATTATTTGAATTTGAGAGTACATGTCTCTGTGGAAGATGATACATTATATAATAGTTGAATTAAGATATCACTTTATGATAGGTTTCCATTTTAGGATGTATGTCGCTTATACGTGGATTTATTTCGTTTTCATAGTTCTGACGTTCATTTAAAGTTTTATTTCTATGTTCTTACTTCACATTCTTAAGAAGCGCCACCCTTTAAGGTGTTTGCACGTTTTTACAGTAAAAGTCCTTCAAAACGAGATTTTCTCTTAAAGTACAACACCCTTTATTTTCAACAATTTGTATTTTCAAGTTTCTTTGACAACTGTTTAAAAAATGGCTGCTCGCAGGCCTATGTCTTCCGCTATTTTATCTAGTGTACTTGCAATATTTCTTGTAATGTATTACCTGTGAGAAAAAGCGCTACAGGTTCTGAGTTAGAATCAAAACTACTTGGTAAAGGTATGTCTAATTTTGTAAGCGTCCTACCATCAAGCTATGACTGACGGATAATATTTATTTATTTATTTATTTATTTATTTATTTATTTATTTATTTATTTATTTATTTATTTATTTCTGAGGGAACAATCAATCAACTTGTAACCATGAAAAATTATGAATACTTTAAGTATATAACAAATCAATCGATCAATTAATATATAATAACTGTAATAAAAATTAACGAATTATTTCATTTATTAGTGAAGTTCATAATACAGTCCCCACATAAATAAAGTACATCATTTGCTATAATTTAGAATTAATATATATAACAGCTTCCAGATTCCGTTTGGAATTTCCATTTTGTTTCGGACTCACATCTGGTTTCGTAACTATTAGTGTCAATTCTATCACTCCCTATCATGTGCTATAAAAATATGCAAAAAATAATTATTTCATGCTTTCACTTTTGAAATAAATTCAGTTTTAAATTGCTCTTATGGCCAGATAAATGGCCATAATTGGCTCAATGGCTGCATTAACAGCCACTATCTAATCACTGTTTACAAAACTGACCGGTATCAATTCACTGATTACATAACTAGCCAGTTTTGTTCACCACAGCTAGAATATCTGTCAGTGCATTACTCAGCATCACATTAATGGCCATTAGGGGATGGGCATTTTGTTTAACCTCTAGAAATATTGCCATTAAAATTATCAACTTGACTTCTATCGATATACACCAAAGATGATTTTTGTACATTTTTACTCAGAACATCCCTAAATGAAAACGCATAGATGTCATAAACCGTACACAACAACCATTAGTTAATCAAGTAGAACGCAAATTTGAGAACAAAAATCACGATTCAGTGTCTCGTCATGGGTTACTCAAGACTTACATTTAGGGCTACTGATCAAAATAACTATTTGGGTGGATAACACATATTTTATAGGAGTGATTGAACTCAGTGCCTTGCATAGATAAACTGGCGGATATTTTTCTCTTTTGACTCCCACTATAACTTTACTGCTGGTACAAATGAATGTGCTGACAGTACCACATTTATTAGTTGCATTTCTTTCAAGAATATATCACTTCTCACCATTGTCAAAATTTTAATTCTGAATACAATTTGGTCGGAAAACGTGCTGATTTGATACATTCATGTTGATGTAATTACATGTGACTGTAGTAAATAGAGTTATGTTCTCGTAGTCAATGCAAAAATTCGTAGTGCTGTAGCCAAGAAAACATTCACACACATATTTATATGGCGATTCAATTTTATTTTTTATTTTCTATCAAAACAAATGATAATTGCACAGTGTACATCTCATGTAACGGTTACTACAATTGCACCATGCAAAACACCTGTCTTTTTACCCTTGGTTTCCTCGTATATCGATCATTATGGACACAAACAAAGAAAAACAAAATGAATTTTCATCGCATATACATTTGAGCTCCTTACTTTGCATATTTAGCGTTGTCTTACATGGATTGTGTGATTGCATTTTGATATTTTGGCAGGAAAAAAATTGTACTTGTCGGAGATCTCCTAGATACACGTTAAATTTACCTGTATTTCCAACAAACACTATAACTAACTAACTGTACCACTCCCAATATTTTTATGAGATTGAAACTAAATTGAGACCTTATCTTTCTCAGAAGCAAAATAAAGCTGTAATATTTACAATTTCGATGAAATAAAATAGACAAAAATAGCAGACATTTATGATAATCATCATGACACTGTAACCTGTTAGAGGTTGGATCACAAAATAATGACCAATTTAAGTTAGAATTTTGTGGTGAAGTACAATCTTGATTGAACATTCTCTATTCAACGTGATATGGAAAATCAGTAAATCTCATTGGAAGCGGAATCCAAAGATTCATCATTGTGAATTTCCTTTCTATATTCGAGTATACTTCATATGGCATTCCTGTAGAGAAGTAAGTATACACAAAATTAAACACTAAATGTTTCACTTAGCTAAGAGCTTTCTGCCCTATATGCACTTTCAGTAATATTTTTCGTTCATACCTTAACTAACGTGAACTCCTGTGCTGACAGCATGATTCCCAAACACTTGTAACTGACACAATAAATGTTAATTCCACAACATCCAAAGTACCTCTACGATATGTTCAATACTGTCTGACTTTTTACCTAAACCGAGTGTAATAGATCTTTATTTACTTTAACATTTTTCCTTTGTTTGTTTATTTTGGCTGAAACAGGAGTGGATGACGAGATAAATGGACAATTAACTGAATTTGCATACGAAATATTTACATCATAAACATTTTTGAACACAATCTGGTGACAGACATTCAAAGACAAAATCATTGTGTCCCCGTGTAGAGATCGGCTAGCCATCAAAAATCTTCATCACAGTTAGCTTTCGTTTTGACTCGAGCATGAAGAATTCCAACCAATTAATGAGTGCATCGGCTATCTATGTAAGAAATAATAACGCTTTGTTAGGAAATCATTCCGGGTAAAAGATAGGTAAACACTGAATATTACAATGACATTGCTTTCAGGTAACTATAGAGTACAGCTTAACTGCGAGATAACCCTGGCAGTGCTAATTCTGGATGAGTTTTAGACCAATTTTATTTCTGGGTAAATCCAAAGACGTGTGCAAAGTTCAGCGAGAACAAAAGATCCCATTTGTCTATTGTTGGTCTTTATTCAGTAGTTATAGGCCATCGGCCCAGCATACTTAACATAGTTAGCATCAATATACAAAAATTGACAGGAAAATAATAATTACAAACACTCAGAAAAATTGATTATCATTTATCTCCTTTCTCACTTTCATAGCGTGAAAAGTGAAAGCGGCTAGACGTTGCATTATATTTGGATCATCAGATGTCATCAGAGAAATAAATTTTCTTTCTGAACAAAAGATCCCATTAGACAATAAACTCATCTCATACGTTTCGTAGCTCGAAGTGGAGAGCAACAAAGTACACAGATTATCAAAATATACATGTGCAAATCGTTAATGGTAATGTTATTGATATAATAAATCAGCCCTTGAGTATTTTCTTATCGAATAACTGCATGCATATTAAGCACCAGTTTCTGAGAAATAAAGGAGTAATGTTAACATTACAAAAGCACAACAACTATAACAAAAGTTTGGTTACAACTATACGAAAGTTATTCTGCTAGGGAAAACAAGCAAAGTCTTCAGAGACTAGCACCTCTGTCATAATATAATCACTTTCTTCAGACAAATAAATTTGATGATCATATGAGATATTAAAATCATTTTGAAATTCGCAAATATTTTGTCCGTTGACGTAGCTTATTAGTGTATCAGATGCATTACCAGGTGCATCATTTTCATTAAAATGTAATTTTGTTCCGTACATGAATTTGATTATTAACAGTAAAGTAACAATGCAGCACAGTCCGTGTTAACACGCTGAGATCTCTGTATTTCAATGCGCTGTGTGGCGAAAATCTAGATACTGATGCAGACGCATGCAACAAAAGCCTGAAAAACGACTGTCAGAAGTTTCAGTTTTTTCCCGCTATAATTACATATTTATTTAAAACACATTGTCATCTTGAATGAAGTGAATTTCCAACAACAAATCGCAGCTATTTTCTGTACATTCATATTTAAAATTAGAGAACATCATTTGCTTTGTATAGTAAGTTTTTAAATAACGTGAGCATCATATTTTTGTGATGGCAAAGAGTAAAGCCATAGATCATTTGCATGACCAAACAAAGCCAACTAATTGCGCCATGCATTGGTGGCACACTTTGAGTAATAACATTTTAGCATGGCTCAACTATCCGAAAGAGGGTTTGTTTGACAATAACTGATACATATTACCCAAGTATGCAAGTTTTATCACACTTTCAACAAATCTCAGCCAGGTCGCCCCTGAGAACCTGCATACAAAGGCGATTGGATATGGCTGTTTTAAGAATAGGGTGTTCAATGTTTTACCCAAAATAGCAAAAAATCAGGCCCCAGAAGATGATACTGCACACATCATCACGATTTGTACAAGAGATGACACAGATCATGCATCCTTGCGACATTCACATCAATTTTCACAGAAATCCGCGAAATTCCGTAACTTTTGAATTGAGTTAATAAATAGATGAGTACGTGTACGTATTTTGTCGCAGAATGCATAAAACAACGGCAGAGTGATGTGAATAATTATCACTGCTGAAAGCCGACCACAGTGCAAATACCCAGTACATAATCGTTGACAGAATTATGAGGCATTTTAGAAGACTTTCCAACAAGTTAGATCATTTTAAAGTTGTTCACATGAATGATTGATAGGTGACTTTCTCAACAACAAAATTACATAGTTATTATTTGTGAAGAGTTGATATCTTTGCTTTGTTAAACTTTTGTACGCCGTCGTGTTATTCTTCTCGTTTCGTCAATTTCATGTTTGTTAATGTTGATATCACATCGAGCATCTGAATATTAAAGAACAAAGGTTTTTAAAGCCCAACTTAAACCTTTTGACCTCTCACTGATATCACCATATTCCATGACGTAACAGTCAAAATGGTCGACTCAAAGTTACCGTTTTATAGGTACATGTAATCATTATTAATGATGAAGTTTTACATTTTCATGTTGGAATAGACAGACTGTCGCATTAGCTCATGTTTCGGTAGCTTTCTGATGACCGTTCATGCTTCATGTTACTAATCTACGATACCTAGCACTACGTCTACATAGTCATTGTAATGTTGTGACAACACTATTACTTTTAAGTCAGTCTAATGATACAAAGTACAAAAATTAATATCCAAATTTTGATAGTGACAATTTTACACATTTCATGTTAATCACACTAAGGAGCCTGTTGTGTAAATTTCAAAAAATCAATCCAATTGTTTTGGAGAGGATGCTTAGAATTTGAACAGTTAGTGGATGCCGCTGCTACAACAGACGACAGGCAAAAGTCCCTAACTGAAGAATTCAACAAACGTTTTTGTTACTTTTGATTTCCTATTTCGGTCATTTCTCGTAAGTGGGACACTCGGTTTCAGGCAAATTACTATTTGTATTTTGAACAATAGTAAATTTGTGAGATTCATAATTACACACATGTACAGTGTATTCACCACAGCATTTATCATTGTCATCTTTTCTTTAACATCACGTTTGATATTACATGCATCTGTGTGAAACGTTTTTTATCGATCATTTTATTTACTTTTACTAATATTGTACCACAACATATTATCATAACAAAAAGATAATCCGAATGTCATATTTGATAAGATAAAAAATACATCGAATTGCATATGTCTGTTACAAACTGTTGGCCGTCATTTAAGCAGATTGACTGTCGCGCATCTCTGATTTGGGTGTGAACGGAAAATACACATAAGAAATTGCCAACTTGTTATCAAATTGGTCCCATACAAAACACAAATGACTTGCATATGCATGCAAACTGTGATTATTATTGTGCCATGTTTTAAAGAAATCGACCCAGGCATGTCAGAGATAAACAGATGCTGGAGTGGACGCATAGATACACGGACAGACTAAATAGAATATTCGAGTCACCCTTACTTCGTCCTTGGGGACTATAAAGCAGTTGCAATTTGAATGTTAAAAAGAAGAAGAGTTAACATGTACAAGTTAGTATTAAGCAGAATTCAAATCTGAGTAAAAAAATAAATACTCACTTTTTATGGTAAACGTGCGTTTAGATTCAGCTGTATTTTACACATACCAGGATTTCTAATATTCACTTCTCGGATTATCGCACTCTGCATTGAGCATACCTGTCCTCCTATTTTGGTATAAAAACACAGCATTGAGTTAGAATGCAGGTTTGTAGTTTGTGTATCACAGTAGGATGAAGTCTGTTATGTAATATCTGCAAGCCAGCAATTTTCGTTAGTATACGTTGTAGTCCAATTAATTTGTCTCTAAAACTTCTACAGGAGTTTAAAGACCAAAGAGCTTGCTGAGTTAGGAAGGTGGAAATCTTTGATAGCTGATTTCATGATGGCCTGACCAAAATGGCAAAAATAGCTTAAAGTATACAATCAAAGAATTCATCACAAATTAGAAGATATCACATATATATAATCCCCTTCTATATAACATTAAAGTTATCCGACAAGTAATTTTGGAGAAAAAGTGTTTGACAAAAATGGCACCAAAATACAAAATTGTGGATTTCATCATTAATTCAATATATAATATTAAAATAATCCATAGGAACCTGAAAAACCAAATTCATAGCTATCAGACGAGTAGTGTTTTAGAAGCAAATTTTTTGACCAAAACCGGCAAAAATTGCCCCCAAAATACAAAATTGCAGGTTTCATCATAATTTCAATATATCATGTAACATAACCTGTAAACTAACTATTAGAGCTATCACACGGGCAGTTCTCGAGAAAAAAACGTAAATGGCAAATTGCCCTAAAAATACAAAATCAAAGATTTAATCAGAATTTCAAAATATCGCGTTTAGTTCACCTAAAGGAACATTTATACAATATATCACAGGTATCAGACAATTTCATTTTAATAAACAATGTTTTGACCAAATTTGTAGATTTCATCATTATTTTAATATATAACATTTGAACATTCCTGTGAACCTGTATATCAAATGTCAAAGCTATCGCGCAAGAGGGTTTTCTTAAAGTGGTTTTAATCAAAAATGACAAAAATTGCCTTACAATTACAAATTTTCTTATTTTTGCACAATGTAAAGAAATCTGAAATAGGTCATTCTTAGCTGTCTATATCATAAATATCAAAGCCGTCTGATCGGCAGTTTTTTCATGTGAAGATTTCTAAACAACTTAAAATTTCAAAACGTGTGGCTGTGTACGGGTTACTTTACAACATATCAAATTTGCATTCACAGATGACGAAAAATTGTTACGCAATCTCTAGTTGTGTGTCTTGCAGCTTGTAAAACCACACAGTTCTGCCAAACATAGTTATGTTAACATAGTGATTTGCATCATGATCTGTGTATCCATAGCCTACCACTCCCGTCCTTCGCTAGTTTCACTAGCAAAGTGAGTGGTAGGGCTACGGATCCACAGCAACATGATCTGTGAATAAATGACTACTTTACGTGATTTCCATTTCGTCAGAAATGGAAAGTTATAACAGATAAGCTGAATTTTCTAAAACCTATTGAAGACTAAAGATCGCTGGCAATTTGACAGTAAAATATTTAAGAAATACTCATAACATTGTTTATAAAATCAAACTACAAATATGTAGCTAATAAGAAACTGTAAGAGACCACTAGTACCCACCTTTCCTTGTAATATAAGATTGAGGTAACATGTACAGTGTAATACAAACTGATAGTGTAAATACTTGCCTAAAGATTTGCCTGAACAGAGCTGTAACTGTTTTCAGCCACCTTACGTGTGAGGGACTGTGATCGAGTCAACACTAACAGTAAGCCCGTATTTTGTTAGGAAATATATTCTTGTATTACGTCATTATTAATACAGTGTCTTAATCTGGATACTCAGCATTTCTTCTAAGATTAAACTTTGAGGCACCGCTTCACATCACTGTTCTTATTTTACTAACTTCACGTTAGTGGACTCTATGCGCGGTCTCTCACCCAGGTGTTGTACAGTAATAAGGTAGTCATTTATAGTACTAGACGACTCCGTCTCCCGACTGCTTTCTCAGACCTGATCTTATTCAATACAAGTACCTCCACGCTTCTACTATCTATTTGTGGACGTGAGGTCTGTATCACCCCTATTTGTAACAATCAACCCTATTTGTAACAAAATTTAATTTTCAAAAAAACTTTGCCGTATTTGTTGAAATATTAATAAAATATGCATATTTGTATGTTTGGGGGCAATTTTCTTTCTCAAGGAAAAAATAAAAATTGCCCCAAAACATACTAATATGTATATTTCATCAAAATTTCATCAAATACGGCCAAGTTTTTTTGAAAATTAGGTTTTGTTACAAGTTGGTTAGATTCTGTTACAAATAGGGTTTATTGTTACAAATAGGGTTGATTGTTACAAATTGGGTTGACACGTCAACCCTATTTGTAACAATCAACCCAATTTGTAACAAAAGTTAACCCCATATAGGTTTAGTATGATTTCGGTCAGAAAACAAGATTTTTAACATTTTCGACTGACATTGGTGAAAATTGCCCCGAAACAAACTTTTGGCATGTATCTGCACAACTTGATTATATCTTACGAGTAGGGCTCTTATCCCTAGGAACCTGCACAACAACATTTAATCTAACGAGCATTTTCGGAAAAAAATGAGTTTCGACATGGAAAAAAAAGAAAATTGCCCCAAACATATAAATATTTCATCAAATACGGCCAAGTTTCTTTGAAAATTAGGTTTTGTTACAAATAGGGGTGACGTGTCACCCCTATTTGTAACAATCAACCCATTTGTAACAAAAGCAGTTTCGGAAAAATGAGTTTTGACAAGGAAAAAAAAGAAAATTGCCCCCAAACATACAAATATGCATATTTTATTAATATTTCAACAAATACGGCAAAGTTTTTTTGAAAATTAAATTTTGTTACAAATAGGGTTGATTGTTACAAATAGGGGTGATACAAGGTCAAATAGAGAAACGGTTGATTTTTATTGTATCAGTGACGGCTAGCGGTTCGCCTGCATTGACTCTAGAGCCTGTGATTATTATCATTGCCAATAGGTTTGAACAGGTCCAAAGGCATGGAATATACGGCCCGCCATTGGGCCCTTGACCACTGTCGCCTGTTTTCTAAAATTCCCCTCTGCGCCCAGACGCGCCATAGTCATGTATGTGTACATGATATTATACGTATACATGAGCGTAGGCGCGGAGCGGAATTTCAGAAAACGGGCAACTGTGCCTTGGCCGTGAATCGGAACTGCTTTGTGGCATCACGAGAGCATTATTTTGGAGTCAATGAGCGGTTGGGTGATTCGGGTTGGCTTTAGATCGGAATTAAGATGATTTCGTAAGTCGCCATTGTCTACGGACCATTGCAGGGCTGTGGTGGGCGGCCGTATAACGCATGCAGTAACACACACACAGCCTACCTCGCAGAGCTAGTATACAGCCAGGAACACGAAGCAGGGCTAGACTTTCTCACACCTACGAGCTGACTACAAATGCACTGTGTTGTTGCTGGTATGGTCTAACATGGGTGGAGGGACTGTGTGTCTAACTAGGCAAAACCCGGCAAACTTTACTTTGGCAAGCAAGCTTCGCGGCTTCTCCAGCTTTAATACTGAGCTGGCAAGGCTCAGCCAGCCCCAGCGCGTAGCAATTGAGAGAGGGACTGTGAGAGTCTAGAGGATACCAGAACTACACCACGCCACTATCAAATACATGTACTGCATGTAGTATTATAATAAATACAACTGTGATTCACGTGATGACAGAAGTTGAATTTTTGTATGTAAAAAGTGGCAAAATCATGGCTTATTTTTTATATTTGACAATTGGATTGTTAAAATGCAATGCTTTTAAACCGGACAGAAAGTTTGGTCCTGTAAGAGACCATAATATATAAAATGACATTGCGGTTTTTGAGATTTAGTAGGTTTAACCATACAGGATACTGTTGGAATTGAGATGGAACGCATTTTTAACTGCAAATGTTGCGTAATAGTATTAGTATTCTAGTGTTTGGACAGCTCTAAGATCTGAGATTTTATTTCGTCATTATAGGGCTCTTTATGAACGGCTGAAGGTCTCTACGAATAATGATTTTTGAATCGGCTGCCAGGAATTCACACTTATTTTGTCAGTGCTGACTACATCATACATGGCCGTTCACAGTAGCACTGTCCCTCCACTCACTATGAGAGTCGCTTGTCGTTAGGTACACAGCGAAATACACACTCAGGGGACTTCGCCACGACTTATGTGTTAAACCGCTATATCATGCACAGTAGAAGCGAGTTCACTTCTACTGTCTACGGTTGCAGCTCGTAGTCTCATTCGTCAACGTTTTCATCTTGACATTGACAGCCGCCTATCCTAGCCTTGAATTGCAAATGATTTGTGTATAATTAGAAGAATATATATGAATTAAGACAGATACATGATATATATTTACTGCGAGATAGAAAAACAACTTATATTGTACGCGATGCTCTTTCAGGCAAATTGATTGCCACTATAAACTATCACATTCCCTATAAATTGAACACGCCTCTGGCAATTTGTACTTTAAGACGTAATGATTTTCATAATTGAGCACGCTTTTAATTAGTTATTAATACTCAGTCATAGTTAAGATTAAACCAAACACGTTACACCTATGGTCAAATGCTTTCCGGAAAAAACATGGTATAATATAAAACTGGAAATAAACGTACCTTGTTTTTTTTTCAAGATGTCACCGGATCCTGTCATGTTCTCAACACAATGCCTCTGCCATGTAAGACTTCGAGCAAATACCTCCATACACGAAAACTCGTCACTTTCAAGATAGTGGTATAATTTCACAGAGATAGCAGACTGTTATTCTCCAGCGTGTACCATAACGGTGAAATTCCCAATTGTGGTCGCGGCCGTACACATCTCACAACAGCTAAGATCCACAGTAAATGTACTAATGCAGTGCCTTGTCTCAGCTAGCCTAGAATCCTATTCGTCCGCTTGCCTCCGTACCTCCGACCCACTCCCGAAGTGGATCGGAGGTACGGAGGCAAGCGGACGAATAGGATTCTAGGCTATGTCTCCGCCTGTTATCTTTTCTTTCAAAACTTGTAACTTCTGCTGCTCCACGTTTTGTCAGCGACTGACCTTTGAACTCGCGCAATACCACTGAATGAAGTACTTTGTTTGTCCACTTTGCCTGTGCTGATCCCGGGTGCTGATCTCGACCCTCGACTGTTAAAATGGGTGTTGGTCTGCTCCCATCCAGAATAGTGCCTACAAGAATAGCTGCTCGCTATCGCAGTGTTGAAATATTACTGTGACATTTTTGTGTCTGCTTAATATGTGTGAAAATACCGTCTGTCAAAAATGCTGTGTCTAGAGTGAAGGTCATGCACTGTTACAGATATCCTATTTGTGCCCTATTTGTCTATAAATACGTAAGATTATATAACATTACTTCAAGTATTTTTACACAAGATACAAGTATGGCTTACACAAGAGGAGGTCAAAGCTATAATGACCTACAACTTGCAAATACTAGCATGAGTTTGAAACGACACAATAGTGAATTGCGAGGGTATGTTTTTAAAGCAACTTAAGGTCTAAAATGATCGGTTGCTAGTACAAAAAGGAGCGCACTCTGATTTTTTTATGAGAAGGCTTTCTTTGTGAAACTCAATATTGTTAAATATAAGGGAGGGTGTAGGCTTGACCTTCATTGGAATACGTTTTTAGGCATGCAACAAAATTGTATCAGCCTGCATTCAGAAGTACCGGGGCACACTCGGATGCACCATGCTTTCTCGACCAAGTGCACCGCCATCGCACAAATCACAGGAGAGTTCTATGAATTAGCCGCATCTTTGATGGGCACCTGCAGCTACAACTCTCACAGCCAGTTAAAATTAGCGCATCAATGATTACGAGTAAGAATCGAATAAAAATAAAGATTTATTTTGTATAAGTTCACTGAAGTACTCGCGCGACAGTTGCTCAATGTTAATAGCAAACAAGCTGAAATATCGGGCCTTTTTGAATATTTTAAGCTGCCCAGTACGCCACATTTACTCGGGAGGTGGAGGCACTGTCAGATTAAAATCTCAGCGCGTTTTTACCCTCATCCTCTTCCATACAATCAAAAACATTTCAAATCAACACTACATGATTTAAAATGTTCAGACCACGTACTGTTATAAGGGCAAGCATTTAAGTCAACAACATTGCATTAAAATGTTGAACCCAAACACTTAATGGCAGGACTGTCTTTTAATCAAAAAGCTTGCTGTATTGGCCTACAGGGATGTACTACTCCTATTTTGGTGTCTCTCTTCCCGTTTTATGAGATTTTAGAGGCTATATTTTGAGCCATTGTGCCCAACCTCTGAAATGATTCTTAAAATTCACCGTCACAGTTTACTGTCATAATTTCAAACCTGGCAAGTTTTAATTTACCGCATGTCAAAATACTCAATATTCAGCTTTTGTCAACATTGCACATGAAGGTGCATGAACTGTACATTTCTATCTTTAACATATTCCTTTCTCCTTAGGCCAATTGCTAACGATGATATATCCATGTATACTGTGTTTTGTTCACAAGTTGAATATGTGTTTAAGAATGCTGTTGAGAGTCCCAAAATAATAACTATGTTGGTATGTTGAATAACAATAGAGTATAAACAGTTGCCGCTTCTGTTCCCTGTTACAAGGTATACTTGTCATTATGAAATTCTGATGGCATTTATTAGCTGTGTTGCAAACATAAATGTTGACAAAGGAACGACGTTGCAGCTGTTACATTTGTACTCGGCTCTCTTCGAGCAAGTATAAGAAGCCTTTTGGTTTGGCTGACACATTTGTAGCATAGTATAGCAATAAATATTCAAATCCGCTCAACAGCACAAAACTGATGCAAAGTGTTTTATAACACAAGTATGTGTAATCTGCGAATGTGGGGTACTCCTATTTTCATGCTAACTTTTTTCAAAACGAGTTCTCCTACCCTAGTCTTTATTTGACATTGAAGAAAATGACAAATACAAAATATCACTGTCTTGCTTTTAAAAGAAAATGATAAACAAAACCAGGACTGTGACAAAACATATCAAGATCGCGCTTTTCTCTTCAAGTAAAATGGCATTGGCTTACTGTTTGCTACACATTTGTAAACCCATAACTACACAAACTGTCGAAATAAAGTACAATGTGTAGTTCCATTTAACAGACTGAGCAAAGTATTTCAAGTCATGATCATCAGAAGCCTACAGTCAGCGGAGTTCGGCGGCTGTGACAATTCTGGATGGGTTTCCGAAGAAAAGTTATTGCGCAGAATGTATTTTGAGGCAAAATTTAACAAAAAGTGTGTTTCCGGGCACGTGCCTTTCCAAAAAGGCGTACGTTAGTCGGGATATCGTTTTCTTTCATTTTCTTCTAGTCTTGATTTTTACACAGACAGAAATAACACATTCCGGACAATCAAAACTTTCTTTGTGGCAACAATTTCCCAGCAACTGTTGTGTACATTCTCCCGTTCAACATGAAATTGTAATTTGCACTTTAAAAAGGTAAACCTTATCAACTCGTTTCATATCTGATAAGTTAATATACATTTAACATGCTTTTCGGAACCATAGTCACAGAAAATGGTATAAACATATTGTCAGCTGTCATACCTGTCAAGCTTCACACTGGATGATTTCCAGCTTATCAGCATATTAAGAGCAAACAAAAACATTGGCCATGATTACACATCCAATAAAAAACTAAGCACAGTTTTATACCATGAATTTCGGCCATTTGAGTGAAAACCTTCAGCTGCATAGTAAAGAAAGCATATGTAAACTTACCGTCAAGGCAGATGGTCTGATTCTTTCAACAAGGAATGATCACAATATGACCGACTTCAAATAGTATTTTGGATGACTACTATGTTGCAAGAATAATATAGATACGCACTAATTTTAATCAGCCATGCATAGGAGGAATGCCCCTCGACTACAACGAAATAAGTTGACAACATATATGTTGTACATGATTGATTACATCTTCATACAAAAGATAATAAAAGACAAACGGTCAAATCAATACTGTATTCTCCCGAACATAAACCCGTGCCCGTGTATATGCCACCTATTTGTACATCTGCGTGCAAGTTCCAACCCTAGTTTTTGCTCGAATAAGGAATCGAAAATGAATGACTGATTAGTTTGATTTGTTTGCCGATTGGACGACTTTAGATTTTGGAGATGTCTTCACTAAACCGTATTTCAAACTATGTCACCAAAAAATAACGCAGTGATTTCTCGCCAAAACTATACAGTAGTGTTAGTCAAAAAAGAGTCAGTGTTAGTGAGAGCGTACAGAGCTAGGAAAAGCCTTAAGTTTCGAATAATCACATGGTAAAATTACATTTTGGAATATCAAGATACTGGGCAGTTGTTAAAATAATACGATTATTCTCTTTTCACACTTTTTACCAGGGCTCTTTCTTGTTATAAGAATGTATGCATATAATCATGAGATATATAGTAATTTTATTGGGCATAAAAGTAGAATTTGTACTGTCTATTTTAAAGTATTTTAGTTTGAAATACTTAAAAATATGGGCTTTTTTATTTTATGAAAGGGCGGTATAAATCCTAATGTAGTCTGGTGAATGGTCAATGTTTTGTCTCGAAAGCCACAGATTGACAACGCGTAACGGCAAAGTACAGTTTCCATTAACTTAAATGCGTTTATAGTCGTCTTTAAAGTTTTTTTACAATGTCTTCCGGTTTTTGCAACTTTTATACAAGCTTAAGTTGTTGTTGCTTAGATTGAGACGAATATAATTGGCGTTGCACGGTGAGGTTCTCCATAGCCCAAATACCACTGTATATCTCAGGCAGTCCCTTAGTCTGAGACGCTTGCACGTCAAGTCACGACAAAGAACACTCTCAGCATAGTCAATACAGACTAACTGTGTTGTACGACCAGAAAAACCAAGAAGAATTTTCTTTAATATTTACTGGGAAGTCCTTTTGTGATAAACAGCAGCCAACAAAGACATTATGTCTCCATGTCCCCACTGCTTGAATGAAATCGAGTACATAGCATTGCCACAGTGCTGCTTGTTTCAAGTATGCAAACATTGATGACTTAACAACTCTTACTCGAGGTTGCGCGGATTTGTATATTTTGCCAGATTTAAATGAATATTTTATATTTTGTACCCTTATGTCATTAATGGCTTTAACATGTGATGAGGATTGGCTGGTCAAAAATGAGGTTCGGATCGGTAACCGCCAGTAATCCTACGACTGTTTTTGCTTCGACCTATAATCATATGGTTACATGCCCATCACTCAGTATATTATAATAAAAACAACAAAACAGACGTAGTTAATTTTTTCAAGGTCGATGTGTTTTTCTAAGAAATACAAATTTCCTCTGGACATTTTCTCTTTGATTTCTTAGGAAATATACATAACAATGTAGCCCGAAGAGACTAGCTCGCATTATAAATGGCATCATTACAGCGTACTCAAGCATGTCTGCCGTATGGCTGTGACAAAATGATATTGAGAAAGATATCAAATCAATCGCACTTGTAAAGCTCGAGCTTTACAGAAAGAAGACGTCTGAAAACTTCACTAAATTATGTTTGATTGCCTTTGACATATTCCTGTATCCATTTCATGAAACGGTTTGTCATTAATAGATACCCCCTACACATCAATAACGTCATAACAAACAATGTCATGTCATGTAGCTGTCAGAATGGCCTGTGCTGTCGTGTTTGAGTTCAAAACACATTGTTTGGCTACGAGTGCACTCAAGTCTATCGTCAAACACACCGCACATGATCTACAACTGTGGACGTCAATGGCAAACATGTGCAAAAAAACTATCGAAATTGTCGTATTACAGTTGCACTCTCTATCACTTTCTGCCTGCAAATATATACGGTGAAATTACTTGATGTTAAATTTGTTTGACAATTGTTTGACTTTGCTACTCGTGTCATGGAACAGTGTGACTTACGCTATAGGAAAAAAATTGCGAGACTGGAGTGAGACAATGACGTTTTCCCGCAATTGGTGAGAATCTATTATTATTCTCACCGCTGTCAGTGTGAATATTTTAATTCTCACCGGTGAGCTGCGAGAAATGCACTCCTTGGTGAGAATAAAGTATAACAGATTCTCACCGGTGAGACTTGAAATTCTCACCAAGCACGGTGAGAATGTATCATACTCATCATTCACCAGTAAGAATCAACCAGACTCGCCGTCCATCGGTGAGAATCAACCAGACTCACCATTCACTGGTGAGAATTATCAAGAGACTCGCCGTTCATAGATGAAAATCAACCAGACTCCACCATTCGCTGGTGAGAATCAAGCAGACGTGCTGTTCACTGGTGAGAATCAGCCAGACTGGCTGTTCACTGTTCACGATGAACGGCGAGTCTGCTTGATTCTCACCAGTGAATGGTGGAGTCTGGTTGATTCTCATCTATGAACGGCGAGTCTCTTGATAATTCTCACCAGTGAATGGTGAGTCTGGTTGATTCTCACCGATGAACGGCGAGTCTGGTTGATTCTCTCTCATCAGTGAACAGCGAGTCGGTGATTCTTACCCTTAAATGATGAGTATGATATATTCTCAAAATTACATTTCTTACCGTGCTTGGTGAGAATTTCCAGTCTCACCGGTGAGAATCTGTAATCTTACTTTATTCTCACCAAGGAGAGCATTTCTCACAGCTCACCGGTGAGAATTAAAAAATTATCACTGATAGCGGGAGAATAACAAGAGATTCTCACAAATTGCGAGAAAGCGTCACTTTCTTGCTCCAGTCTCGCAATTTTTTCCTATAGTATTAATTACTTCACAATACTTTCCCGATTGGTAATATTGTCGGCAATGTTTCTTCACCGATATTGTCTCCTGTACTTTAATTTACACTGCATGGCGATGGTAAGCAAAATTCCACTGACATGGCAATGGCACTATTCTTTCCATTGAAAAAACAGTGATTCGAAATGTCGGACATCAATGCAGTCTATATCTCTGGAAACTTCTGAAAACCAGTGCTAAACATTTCCTTTGAGGACTCCACTAAATAGTGAGGGAATAGTGCGCCATAAAAATAAGTCCGCTTATTAGACGCACTTATGACTGTCTTTAACGCAATTAATAGAAGATTGACAGAGTATGAGGCCTTTCTACAAACTGATTTTGGCAGTTTTCTATAGCCTTGCATCATGTTGATCTTCGTTCCAGTTGCACCAGCCCTTAAGATTTATGCCTCAGAGGTCCGACTCTCTATATTCAAGTGTTGCATATCTGAACAAATACCTCTCCCTTTTAATAAATATTGGCCGCAGGCATTCATAGTAATTGTCTTTCATAATATGGTGTTGAATTTCTAGCGTACAGATACTTGCAGTTGATAGTCAGAAACCCTAATAGCAGCAGGTGTGTATTAGCCCATACAATACGGAGGTGTGAATCTGAGGGGCAGCCATGAAGCTGTTAAGGACGTGTGTGTGAACTATATGACAGCATTTATTTCGTTGTATCTATTGAGGAAACGGGACAATTTTTATTTAGTATTTGAATTTAGCGTGAAGGTAACAATAAAGAGCATCGGGGAATTTTTATGGAGCCAAACCAGAGGTGGATCGAGACTTTGGTGAAGAAATTATTTCATTTGAGGAGCTTTGTGAGCGATGTTTTTGAACGTCGTCAATGGGAGGGCCGCTGCAAACAATTAACGCAGTCTTACTTCCGCTACCAAGTTTGCGGTGGCTTATTTCTTAGATGCCCTATTAACAATAAAAAATACACTTCAACATATTTTGTCGAAAATGCTTGAAAGGTCTAGGACTTCATTGATGGTTGATCTATAAACGCTGACATGACTACAGCGGCCGGCTGTCCAGCCATGTAATTTGAAAATGAGGAATTGCAGCCTGATGTTATTTTGTGAGTTTGATGTTGCATGATGCAGGCTAAACATTCTCATTCACCAAGTTGAACTTGAAATATAATAGAGGTAGTTCCACTATAATAGTGTTTCATAAACAGACCTTAAATGTGTGGAAAATATCGGCTCTCCAAACTACTTTGTTTTTAAATCAGGATTGTTCCCAACAGGAGTATCGTAAGTATATGTACATCATACACATACCAATGTGCGGGAGATAAATAAAGGTAGGACTGCACCCAACAGAGCGTGTTTCACTCAAAATCATTTTGCGAAGATTTATTAAATGTTAAGTAATTTATGAACCAAGATTAAAATATTGGTCGGGGTTTACCTTTTACCTTCTCAAGTGGTCGTAACTTGGATGACAAAGAAGTGTAAATATTTGCAAAATTATGTAAGTCAGCCGATTTTCTGAATTCTATTGTCTCAAAAATTCATGATTTCAAAACAATTTCCTCTCTGACAACGTAAAATTTTGCGAAATTTTGTTTGGCAATAAAGTTATTACAATTTGAATAAGAGGCATTTTATTTTTGCGTATCATGATTTTATCTCTTTTTAGAATTTCAGTCTTTCAACCTTTCCATTTTAGGATAAAGATAAATAATAATACAAAATAAAGTTTCTTCTACAAATGCTCCTTTTTAAATTTCAGGAGATAGCGTCAAGTTTTCAACCTAAATTTATCATCGATACTGAAATTAAGGTTTCCTAACCGAAATATGTGTACTGCCCCTTCATCGTTTGAGTAAACTATTTCTCCGATACTAAAACTTAAGATTTTGTACCGTTTTAAAAATACATACCATGAGGTTTCCTTACCGTATTATCATCTTTGATGAGAACTACTCCTATACCAAGGGCAATCCGTCTACTATGCGCTTGTATTCGTAAGGCGAGCGGTGCATTTTACATAACAACTCGTTTAACAACGGGAATCCAAACCTCAGGAAAGCACAAAGGGTACTACATTCTCGTCAAGATTTTGACTGAATTTTGGAGAAGCAATAGAAACAGCAAACCAGGTTTCAACATAGACCAAGCAATAGGCCAAATCTTTTGAACAAGTGACGAAATTTTCTACTGCACTAAACTAGGTGTTACAATGTTTGTGTCATTGTGAGTGATTTTTTGACAAAACTGTCTATCCCGTGACCAGTAACCAGTGAGATATCCATTTCTCTCAAACTGCGTTTAAACAGTATACGTTCTAGTTTTCTAGGGATCTGTAGTTAAATCTTTAATAGTGAATTTAAAATTCCTGTATTATATTTGCTGATTTGCCATTTGTGGTCTGCAATCTGGGAAAATCATGTTCGTCATCACATCTTTCTGTACGCATACGGATGACAAAATGCTTCAATTTAGGAAATAATGTAAAGAAAAGGTCATTCTGACATCTGGAGTGTAACAGATAGAATTTCTTATCCATTTTGCAAGCAATTGTTCTGTTCACACGCCATGAACGCCTTCTGTTTCCGTCAAAACCTACTACTCAATAGTCGGTCTAAGGAAATTTTCTTGCCGGTAACCAAGACGACGCGGTTGGTCGCTTTGCATTGCTTGTGAACTATTAGTTACCCGACATACCAACCCATTGACGAAACTTTAGGACTGCTATTGAGTAATCCCCGAAAACTCTCTGGAGGACGTTGTGTGTATCAGATTCCCGGCGAACAGGAATCATTACTCAAGGAATTTGTAAACACAGCAGCGAGATCGACGTGGACTCTGAACTCCGGAATATAAATTCTGGATAGTGTCTACTGAGCAAACATCTGTAACTGATATGAACTTGGACAGGCGCTTGTTGAGATTTTCTGTTCTGTTTATACAGTATTGCCGGATAATCATTGGAGACTTTGTTCGTTTAGTCATCATTCATGTTGATTTTTAACATTATAATTTTTTTCGTAATTTATTCTTTAATTTATTGTATTATCATTGCTCAGACCATAGTTTGCTTAAACAATATATCAATAACTCATGGATCAAACTATTTTCTTTTTAGTGCATGTTCTATGCAAATATTTAACCACCACCGTCTTTATTACATGTCACCTTGCATTGCCTAAGGATGTGACTCAGGTTAATAGGCAGTGCACGTATCGATCGGCATTTTCACATAGAAGAAGAGGTAACACACCCGACGTGGTAATTTTTTTATCAGCTCGGTCACAAAAGAGTTCAAAAATTTGTTAGTTTTTCAAAAACAGTGCACATACGGTGTAGTTTTACTCGAAAACCAGTGGTTTTCAGTTTCCTTACTTGAAAAATTGCAAGTACAATCAACCTTAGTGATCTGTTTACGGCAATCGGAGAGCTGGGTATACTGGGCAAAAAAGTCTTGTCTTGGAGTTTTGAAATTCGCTTTCAGATATATTCATTCACTGTCCATGGGTGGAAAATCAGGCAACTTTATCAAGGCGCCGCCAACATATACTTATTTGAATAAAGTACACTTTGCCAAAAACAGAACTGAGAAAATCGACGATTTGTGTTAACGACCCATTCGTCACACATCGTAGCGAAGAAGTCCAACTCACGCACTGTTTTCTCAAAATTTTATAGCACCAGTGCTTTGAAAGTTGAAATATTTAGCATCAGTTTTTGAATTTTGAACATGTTTAGAATCTCAGATCGCGTGAAAATTGAAAGAAATCGCACAGTGAAACTGCTATTGCTTGGTGCCAGCAGTGGGTAGTATTTACACAACAAACACAGCAGAGTAATTCACGGTTTAATCCATTTGTCGAACGCAAAACTGGCATATTAACTGTATACTGTTGTCTCAACGGTTACAATCTAGTTACCACCGCACCGTTCACGGTCAAGACGAAAATGTCGAAACTTGTGTAAAACAGTCTAACTACCCGATCGAGACCTGTGTGCTGTCGTCGCGTCGGGCATTCACTTGTTCTGAACCGTGACTAGAGTGGTCAACTTCCTGTTTCGCGATCGGCGATTTATACATGTTCTTTGTTAGAAGTGATTGTCAAGTTTATACTAGCGCCGACTTCTATATACAAACAGAACCAGGCCAACGGAGCTATTTATCGAAAAAGCTATTCCAGAAGCAATTTTTGAGGGCAGGGGAACTTTTAATTTTGCTAGGGCAGGGGACATAATTTAGGTGGCAGGGGAGCAAATTTTAGTTTTTAGTTTTAATTTTAGTTTTTTTGTCGGGCAGGGCAGATATTGGTTGATTGTCCTGGGGACAGGACTTGGCGAAATACGAGGAGAGGAAAAGCTACTTGTAAAACGGGGACAGCGGGAATTCAGCCATGGTGTTTCTGGGGATGGGGACACAGGGCAAGTACGTATACCTTTTAAAGGTTACCCAGACTACTTAGCCTATCGATTGACCCAACATCTCACTCTATGTACTGCAAGATTGAAACCAAATAGAAGGGCACTGCAGTATGTATCTGCATGGGAATGTTAATTTTAAGGGGAATTTTTTTCTCAGGCCAGGGAAAAATCGACAGTTTTTTTCATCACAGGTAGGGTAGCTTCATGTCTGCAGGGGAAAATGGAATGACAAAATTTTGAGGGGAATTGTTTTTCCAGGGCAGGGGAAATCGGCAAGTTTTTTTCGCCACAGGGATAAGTGGAGCTTCAAACATTACAGTGGGGAGGGGAAACAGGCCAAAATATATTAGGGGATTGGTTAAAAATGAAGTTTGAGTACGGTACGGTAAGTCGAAAAATGTTCAGTGGCAGGGCAAATTATCATGAACAGCTAATTAATTACCCTCATGACTTAAAATTAGTCAGTTTACATTACTTGTCATGCACAATATATCTTATATATCTTACCCCTTAAAAGTGCCTGCACCAACAGGACGTCAGTTGCAAGTTTTTTCTACCTAAAGATGAGATACGATACGGTATCACCATGACACCATGAAAACTTCAGTCGTTCAAATGCATTTTTGCACTCCGCTGTAGGCATGCCCCCTTTCGTTACGACAGAAATTGTTATTTCAAGTGTCAAACTTCGCTTTTGTGTTCTTGTCTTAAATATATTGAGTCAGTACCGATTTTATCAAACCACAGTCCCCTTCGATTAAACTAAAGCTCATGCCGTAGCGTAGAATAGTGCGTGCTGTCGTCGACGTCATGTTCCGAGAGAGTTTCGACTGGAGTCTATAGTGGAGTTACGCAATCCATAAGTTTCGCTCGACGAGCAATACAAGCGCATATCGATTTCTGAACTGGACCCATGACCTTGGCAAGCGAAGATGGTATTTTCAGTGTGTGTAGCGCGTAGGACCTATTATATAATAACTGAACCTACATCGCCGTTGTTCAGTTGTATATGTATGTATGTTGTATACAGTGGCGGGATTGACGTCTTACGGCCAGGCATCCCTTCGAAACAACGTTAGGGGAGAACCATTTGATTTCTGGGGGGGGGTATGGAGGAAGAGGGTATGGGAGCAAATTTTTTTTTCCTGTCAGAGTGACAGCAATTTTTTTTTTCTACTGTCAGACCTGCATCAATTTTTTTTTTCCAAATGGAGTAGCAGTGCAAATTTTTTTTTATTGGTCATCAAGTTTGTAATGCGTTGTATATAAGGGAGCCGTCATTATTGACGGCCTGAAACTCCGAAATTTCGAGTGACCCTCCCCCTTCACCAACCATGATGAATTTGAGTAACCTTCCTCTCTAACTCTGAAATTTTGACCATTCTCCACTTAGAAAAGTTAAATACCAATACATGTAATTGTAAAATTTACAAAATACAGCAACAGTAAAGACCCTTCAAATCCTGATGTGCCCTGCTAGACTATTATCAGCTATCTCATGATGGTTCGAAAAAGGTGAACACATCAAAATGAAATTCAAAGTCACAATAAAATAAAGATATAAAGATCACGCAGTATCTAATCATATAGTATATTGTTTAATTTGGATGGATATTATGACAGGGTTTTCACTAGGATATCTGACCGGGCAGAATTTGAAAGTACAGGGGGAGAACATGAGAGAGGCTTAGGGGGAAAGTGTCACAGGGGCTTTCCCCTATCGTGCATGGAAATTTTAAGATATTGATGTGTGCAATGGTGCAGTCTGGTGCAATCTGCGAGGTTTTTTAATTTGTTCACTAAGTGAAACTGTTAGAATACCCCAAGGGGGAGAGCACGAGAGGGGGTTCCCCCTCTCGTATTGGAAATTTTGAGAAATTGATGTGTTTTATGCTGCAATCTGAGAGGAGTTTCAGTTTATTTTGCACTCGGTAAAACTGTTTGAAAATGACATTGAACACTGATATTTTTTACATTTTTTGCATGATCAGTTTTTGAGTCACAATATTCAACAACCAAACAATGACAATACAATTTGTGAAAAACAGTTCTGTTTGCCAGAGACTGAAGACAAATAAATATACAGGAACGGAAAATCTGTGACCTTCTCGTGTCATTTCTCCAGCTGCCAGCTTCTAATGAAAAGCCTGAATATGGTATGTTTGCGATCCGGTGTTTGTGGTCAGAAAAACAAGGCTCACACATTGTATTTCATTATATTTTGTTTTGCCTCAATTTTTCATTGTCAAGGTACATCTTTCTAACAAATTTATATTAAGAAAATAATATATTGGTTTTAACACTAGTTTATTGACTCCTGTCTTGTGTTTTAAATTTTCACAATTTACAGAAGTCAAATAGTCCCCTTTAGATAGTGCCTATGCCATTGAGATATTGCAACAGAAATCCTGAAAATGATTTCTTGGGTCAGAAAATAGAAGGAAAACATTGAGTGTACTGAGGTGTAAAGTAGACCTATGGAGTGCATGCTTATATCATAAGTGCTGGGAAAAGAAACATAAGAATTGCTTGTGGTAAAACATTTGCGCCGCCTATGGCGGCGCGCTGGCAAAGAATACATGAGAATAAGGTTTCCAAATTTTGCTTATTTCTGGTGCATTGTGACAATTTTTTTTTCTCTTCTGTCTGTTATGACAATTTTTTTTTTCTCAGGCCATGACAGGATCAATTTTTTTTTTCTTCTCTCTCACCTGGTGACAAATTTTTTTTTCTCAAATCCTCCATACCCCCCCCCAGAAATCAAATGGTTCTCCCCTTAGTACATTTGTCGGCGGCAACTGTGTATTGTAAATAATACAAAATATGTGGCTGTTTTGTAAATCTAATTCTGAAAAACTAATTCACCCGAATTTACCACACTGCTTGTATATTTTATCGAATAATTTTGTGGAACTCCTGGTGAATAATATGATTGTGATGTATATCTTGTTATTTATGTATACCAAATAAAGCCTGACAGTGTTCTACTTCCAGCACCGGATGCCCTGAACTTTGAACTATGATATGAATTATTATTCACACACTTACAGACTGTAAGATTTTGCAAGATACAGTATACTTTGCTGTAGCAATACGCTTGTTTATCGAACCGTGCTGTGTTAAACCCTGATTTGCACTCATTGTTTAACTAAGAGATCTTTGAACCGTACGATTGATAATCTGCTTGCAACGTCAGAGATATGGCTAACAACCGCAAGTCAAATTATAATGCAAAGGTCAATGCCGTAAAAAATGAAACTTATAAACAATTTATTTCGACCAGCCGTCATCATGGAAGATTTTGGGAAATGTAAAAATACAAAACAATTTGTGTAAGTATAACTTCGGAGTTTTAGCGGTTGATTGGGGTCAAACGCCCTTCCTGTCTCTATTGAGAGCAGCATAGTCCTGAATGTGATGTTTACGCAATCATGGGTTCATGCATGGAGCTAGAAACGGATCTCCATTGTTCATGTAAGAAATTATGAATAAAAACAATGCAACAAATATGAATACTGAAAATGTGAATGCTGTTGGCGAAATTGGCAGAATATCCGGGTTTTTTGGGGGGGAAACGCACGTTTTATTAGTACACGGGAACTTAAAAATTTCCTCCGTTCACTATGGAGAACCAGCCGGGGTAACAGCTGGGTCGGATCACAGCTATTTGTTTGTCATGTTATGCAACATAAGGTATAAATATCAGCCTTAGCATTCTAAAGATTTGTACAATCCCTACATTTTCAGCACAGAGGTGAAGAGAGCACAAATATCAGCACTTCGTGAATTAATGAATAAATCGTTTCACTGGTATTGCCATTGTCTCTTTGTGTTGATCTCAAACTTAAATATAAAAACTAAGTTGTCCAGTATGTCGGCGCTATAGATTAAATTAATACATGTAAATCTCCCTATCCTATGGCATCTCTCTTTGCCTCTCTCCAAACATAGCGCGGTCAACACCACACCCATGCTCTGAATATTTTCATGTACAGCGCATGCGCATGCGAACTTCGAGCGCCAAAATATCTTATCCAGAGCAGTCAACTTGGTCAAGCAGAGACTTTTGTCTTTACAGTGTCGAGAATTCCCCGTTTCTTCTACGACTATAATACCGACTTAGCCACTGTGGCAGGTGCCCTGGAGAATGCTTATCCACACAACCGAGTCCCGTAGGCGAAAGGCTGTTGCCCAGCGATGCACTACCGAGTGGCCAAAACCCGAAAAAACTGTTCTCAATCTTTTTCTGAATCGCTTTCCAAAGATCACGGACTAAAGGAGGGCAGAACATTTCAAAATGCTACGATCGTTTACAAGATCGCGATATGCTGTTGTCACTGTTCGACATCCAGGCATGTTGATCGCAACATGAAGATAGGTACTGATGGCTAAGGCTTGTGAATCATGGTAAGTACATTGTTTGTTCTTTTGATGAATGACAGAGCTGTTGTACAAACCACTCCAAACAAGGTTGTTACATTAGCTCTCTATGCTTGTTTCGGGATCATCTAAAAATACACCGTTTAGAACCGTTCTGGAGAAAACTATCTGTCAAAAATCGCAAGGAGAAATTTAGATCAAATTAATGTGAAGAATTTCACGAACATACGAAGTGTCGTTTTCATCTCCCTTAGTTTTTGTACTGAATTTGCTACCGCTATGATTCAAAAGATAAGTATAGGCTAATATTTAATGTTTTGAATGTCTTAACAACACACTTTTGGAATTAGAAATTATCGTGTACTATTCTACGTGGCATGTTTTATCTGGATAACGAATAGAAGTAACGGCGGGCGGTAAACAGCATTAGAGACAAAACTGAATCACTATAGTAAGTAACTATAGTGCCTGTGTTAACACACTGAAACTGGATTGACCCGCAAGCCTAATTGGTCATAGACAGTTCCCGCCAATAAAGTCTAGATTAGGTCAACGTAGCAAAGTCTCCGTAACCAGGAAGGGTCCTTCCCAAGTAAACACCCTTCGATAGGAAAACTTTTTTCTGAATAGAAAGCCAGAGTAACAAATGGGAATTTCCAGACTTTCAAAAAAGTAATACTAAAAGCACAAGTTATGTTTAAAAAACACAACGGATTTCTTTGACAACTTTGCCTAGACACTATACGTCACTTAAGGCATCCGCGTCTCCGACCCACAGATTGCTAGGCTGTGTTCACAAAAAAACCCCGGGGGGGGAGCTGGAGGAATTCAGGGGGGATTCGAAAATTTTTGGGGTAGTAGAGGGGGAACTGGAAAATTATGCTCTACCTGTAAGGGGACTTGAAAATTGTTGGTTCCCTTTTGTGTTTTACATTTTCCAATTTCAAGTTTTTGGAGGTAATTCAATGAAAAATGAATACCATTTTTATGTCATCAAAATGTTGTAATGTTAGTAATATTTTAACAAAATATAGAACCATTTTGTCACATTTCATGACTTTTATCTCAAAAAATCTAAACGTGTGATTTGTCGTAAAATAACAAACTGGAGCCTTGTAACAGGGCAGAAGCTGCAACTGTTAATGATTTATGCAATATTTCTATGCAATATAACAACTACAGTTTCTCGCTACCTCCCTACAGCATGCTCAAACACACACTATTTAGTTTGTCGACAAAGCCTGTATGTATAAATATAAATATGTATTTTGTAATAATTTAATTGCATTCCAGACTGATAGTAAGTTGCCAGTGATACAAATGCATGGTACACATACACAGGCTGTGAAGTAAGCTGAATACTGGACAATTCAACATGCTGTAGGGAGTAGAACAAGAACGCTGTAGTAAAACTGAACAAAGATATTGCCAAAATTATCAAACTTAATACAGCTACTGCCTACGGGTAGTGTCACTGTCATTAATGCTCTGCTACTGCAGTGCTACTGTCACTGCATACCTGAACAGTGACAGAGATAGCTCTGACTCTGTTGTACATGGTAGTTAAAGAAAAGTTTGGGTCAAATGACGCTCATGACAGTGAAACATACTTGTACACAAGATCAGGCCAGAGACCAACACATAGAAGAATACATAGAATTTTTTTAATTCTGGCAAATGAGAATAATCAAATGTTAAAGAAAAAAGATTCTCGATTTTCTAAATGTTCACATTCTTGTTATAAAATGATACAGAAGTAAAACTTTGAACAGTAAGGACTAACTTAAAAAGCAAAAATATGTGACCAAATGGAATTATTTATTTTTGAACCAAATTTGCAATTATGACACCCAAAGTACAGAGATTAAAGTTTTTATTTGATTGAATATTTTAACCTTCCAGTATTGTCAATTTTGAGTAGCATCTCATTCATATGTGTCTTATAGATTTGAAACAAATTTTTGGTAGGTCACTGTGCAATATAGCAATTAGCCAGAATTCACAATTTGCCTACGCTCTCATGATTGTCATTTTGTGTGCTCTTCAGCAAGAGCAGTTGACCTTGCCAGAGTTGGATTAACCCAAGTTGGCTTTTAGACCGATTAATCTAAAAAAATCACTGCTGCATTTAAATAACTTGCCTTTGGACTATGACTATACAAAATGCAGATAGTGTTGAACACCGGTGAGCAGAACGGCGCATTACATATTTATTTTTTCTGCGCTCATATCATTTACAAATATGCGGGCCTGTGACAGTTAGGGGGGAATTGAAAAATTTTGACCACATAGAGGGGGCATTTGAAAATGTTTTAGAGTACTTAGGGGGATCTGAAAAAATATTTTAATCGAGGTTTCCTCCAGCCCCCTCCCCCTAATCGTTATTTGTGAACGCAGCCTTGATTTTAAAAGTTTTAGGACAACTTCAAAGTATTTCGGGGCATTTAAGAAATTGAAACAACATT